>NC_055682.1:807189-1003761 GCF_017639745.1 Melanotaenia boesemani | reverse complement strand
TACCATTCCTAAGATTATTTTATTCCATTCCTAAGATTACTTTCATTCATTCTTAGAACGACTCTTACTTCATTCCTCAAGATTACTTATTCATTCCTAGGATTACTTTACCCATTCCAAGGATTGCTTTACTAATTTCTAGGATTACTTTATCATTCCTAAGATACTTTATTCCATTCTAGGACTATTTTACTCATTCCTAAGATTACTTTATTCATTCCTAGGATTACTTTACCCATTCCTAGGACTACTTTACTCATTCCTAAGATTAACTTATTCATTCCTAGGATTACTTTTTTCATTCCAAGGATTACTTTCCCATTCCTAGGACTACTTTACTCATTCCTAGGATTACTTCATTCATTCCTAGGATTACTTTTCTCATTCCTAGGACTACTTCACTCATTCCTAAGATTACTTTATTCATTCCTATGATTACTTCATTCATTCCTAGGACTACTTTACTCATTCCTAAGATTATTTTATTCATTCCAAGATTACTTTCCCATTCCTAGGATTACTTTATTCATTCCTAGGATTACTTTCCCATTCCTAGGACTACTTTAGTCATTCCTAAGATTACTTTATTCATTCCTAGGATTACTTTATTCATTCCTATGTTTACTTTACTCATTCCTAGGATTACTTTACTCATTCCTAGGACTACTTTACTCATTCCTAGGATTACTTTATTCATTCCTAGGACTACTTTACTCATTCCTAAGATTACTTTATTCATTCCTAAGATTACTTCATTCATTCTTAGGATTACTTTATTCATTCCTAGGATTACTTTCCCATTCCTAGGACTACTTTACTCATTCCTAAGATTACTTTATTCATTCCTAGGACTACTTTACTCATTCCTAAGATTACTTTATTCATTCTTAGGATTACTTTATTCATTCCTAGGACTACTTTACTCATTCCTAAGATTACTTTATTCATTCCTAGGACTACTTTACTCATTCCTAGGATTACTTTACTCATTCCTAGGATTACTTTACTCATTCCTAGGACTACTTTACTCATTCCTAAGATTACTTATTCATTCCTAGGACTACTTTATCTCATTCCTAGGATTACTTACTCATTCTAGGACTACTATTACTCATTCCTAAGATTACTTTATTCATTCTTAGGACTACTTTACTCATTCCTAGGATTACTTTATTCATTCCTAGGATTACTTTACTCATTCCTAGGACTACTTTTCTGATTCCTATGATAACCTTATTCATTCTTAGGAGTACTTTATTCATTCGTAGGATTACTTTAGTCATTCCTAGGACTACTTTAGTCATTCCTAGGATTACTTCATTCCTAAGATTACTTTACCCATTCCAAGGATTACTTTACTCATTCCTAAGATTACTTTATTCATTCCTAGGACTACTTTACTCATTCCTAAGATTACTTTATTCATTCTTAGGACTACTTTACTCATTCCTAAGATTACTTTATTCATTCCTAGGATTACTTTATTAATTCCTAGGATTACTTTACTCATTCCTAGGATTACTTTATTCATTCCTAGAATTACTTTACTCATTCCTAGGACTACTTTTCTCATTCCTTAGAGAACTTTATTCATTCTTAGGATTACTTTATTCATTCCTAGGATTACTTTAGTCATTCCTAGGACTACTTTACTCATTCCTAGGATTACTTTATTCATTCCTAGGATTACTTTACTCATTCCTAAGATTAACTTATTAATTCCTAGGATTACTTTTTTCATTCCTAGGATTACTTTACCCATTCCAAGGGTTACTTTACTCATTCCTAAGATTACTTTATTCATACCTAGGACTACTTTACTCATTCCTAAGATTACTTTATTCATTCTTAGGACTACTTTACTCATTCCTAAGATTACTTTATTCATTCCTAGGATTACTTTATTCATTCCTAGGACTACTTTACTCATTCCTAAGATTACTTTATTCATTCCTAGGACTACTTTACTCATTCCTAAGATTACTTTATTCATTCTTAGGACTACTTTACTCATTCCTAGGATTACTTTATTCATTCCTAGGATTACTTTACTCATTCCTAGGACTACTTTACTCATTCCTAAGATTACCTCATTTAATTCCTAGGAATGACTTTATTCATTTCCTAGATTACTTTGCCATTCCTAGAACTACTTTACTCATTCCTAAGATTACTTTATTCATTCTTAGGACTACTTTAACTCATTCCTAAGATTACTTTATTCAATTCCGAGAGATTACTTTTTCCATTCCTAGACTATACTTTACTCATTCCCTAAGAGATTACTTCATTCGTTCCTATGGACTACTTAACTCATTCCTAAGATTATTTTATTCATTCTTTAAGATTACTTTATTCATTCTTAGAACTACTTTACTCATTCTCAAGATTACTTTATTCATTCCTAGGATTACTTTAGCCATTCCATGGATGCTTTTACTCATTTCTAGGATTACTCTATTCATTCCTAAGATTACTTTATTCATTCTTAGGACTACTTTAGTCATTTCTAAGATTACTTTATTCATTCCTAGGATTACTTTACCCATTCCTAGGACTACTTTACTCATTCCTAAGATTAACTTATTCATTCCTAGGATTACTTTTTTCATTCCTAGGATTACTTTCCCAATTCTAGGACTACTTTACTCATTCCTAGGATTACTTTATTCATACCTAGGACTACTTTACTCATTCCTAAGATTACTTTATTCATTCTTATGACTACTTTACTCATTCCTAAGATTACTTTATTCATTCCTAGGATTACTTTTTTCATTCCAAGGATTACTTTCCCATTCCTAGGACTACTTTACTCATTCCTAAGATTACTTCATTCATTCCTAGGACTACTTTACTCATTCCTAAGATTACTTTATTCATTCCTAGGATTACTTTTCCCATTCCAAGGATTACTTTACTCATTCCTAAGATTACGTTATTCATTCCTAGGATTACTTTATTCATTCCTAGGACTACTTTACTCATTCCTAAGATTACTTTATTCATTCCTACGATTACTTTACCCATTCCAAGCGTTACTTTACTCATTCCTAAGATTACTTTATTCATTCCTAGGATTACTTTATTCATTCCTAGGACTACTTTACTCATTCCTAAGATTACTTCATTCGTTCCTAGGACTAATTTACTCATTCCTAAGATTATTTTATTCATTCCTAAGATTACTTCATTCATTCTTAGGAATACTTTACTCATTCTCAAGATTACTTTATTCATTCCTAGGATTACTTTACCCATTCCAAGGATTGCTTTACTAATTTCTAGGATTACTTTATTCATTCCTAAGATTACTTTATTCATTCCTAGGATTACTTTATTCATTCCTAAGATTACTTTATTCATTCCTAGGACTACTTTACTCATTCCTAAGATTACTTTATTCATTCCAAGGACTACTTTACTCATTCCTAAGATTACTTTATTCATTCTTAGGACTACTTTACTCATTCCTAGGATTACTTTATTCATTCCTAGGATTACTTTACTCATTCCTAGGACTACTTTTCTCATTCCTAAGATAACCTTATTCATTCTTAGGAGTACTTTATTCATTCTTAAGATTACTTTATTCATTCCTAGGATTACTTTACCCATTCCTAGGACTTCTTTACTTCATTCCTTAAGGACTTGACTTACTCATTCCTAGATATACTTTCCCATTCCTAAGGACTACTTTAGCTCATTCCTAAAGATTACTTTATTGCATTCCTAGGACTACTTTACTCATTCCTAAGGACTACTTTACTCCATTCCTAGCACTTGACTTTATTCATTCTCTAAGGACTACTTTAATCTCATTCCTAGGATTACTGTATTCCATTCCTAGGATTAATTTCCTCATTCCCTAAGAGTACTATTCTTACTCGACTACTTACTCATTCCTAAGATTACTTCATTCATTCCTAGGACTACTTACTCATTTCCTATGAATTACTTTATTCATTCCTTAAGATTACTTTATTCATTTCCTTAGACTTACTGTACTCATTACTCAGAGACTTACTTATACTTCATTCTCTAGGATTACTTTATCCATTCCTAGGTATTACTTTACTCATTCTAGGATTACTTTATTCATTCCTAAGATTACTTCACTCATTCCTAGGACTACTTTACTCATTCCTAAGATTACTTTGTTCATTCCTAGGATTACTTTACCCATTCCAAGCGTTACTTTACTCATTCCTAAGATTACTTTACTCATTCCTAGGACTACTTTACTCATTCCTAAGATTACTTTCCCATTCCTAGGACTACTTAACTCATTCCTAAGATTACTTTATTCATTCTTAGGACTACTTTACTCATTCCTAAGATTACTTTATTCATTTCCTAGGATTACTTTACCCATTCCAAGGGTTACTTTACTCATTCCTAAGATTACTTTACTCATTCCTAGGACTACTTTACTCATTCCTAAGATTACTTTATTCATGCCTAGGATTACTTTACTCATTCCTAGGACTACTTTTTTGTTTCATAGGATTACTTTACTCATTCCTAGGACTACTTTACTCATTCCTAAGATTACTTTATTCATTCCTAGGATTACTTTGCCATTCCAGATTACTTTACTCATTCCTAAGATTACTTTATTCATACCTAGGACTACTTTACTCATTCCTAAGACTACTTTGTCATTCTTAGGACTACTTTACTCATTCCTAAGATTACTTTATTCATTCTTAGGACTACTTTACTCATTCCTAAGATTACTTTATTCATTCCTAGGACTACTTTACTCATTCCAAGGATTACTTTACTCATTCCTAGGATTACTTTACTCATTCCTAGGACTACTTTACTCATTCCTAAGATTACTTTATTCATTCCTAGGATTACTTTATTCATTCCTAGGACTTCTTTGCTCATTCCTAATATTACTTTTCCATTCCTAGGACTACTTTACTCATTCCTAAGATTACTTTATTCATTCCTAGGATTGCCTTACTCATTCCTAGGACTACTTTACTCATTCCTAGGATTACTTTATTCATTCCTAGGATTACTTTACTCATTCCTAGGACTACTTTACTCATTCCTAAGATTACTTCATTCATTCCTAGGATTACTTTATTCATTCCTAGGATTACTTTACTCATTCCTAGGACTACTTTACTCATTCCTAAGATTACTTTATTCATTCCTAGGACTACTTTACTCATTCCTAAGATTACTTTATTCATTCCTAGGATTACTTTACTCATTCCTAAGATTACTTTACTCATTCCTAAGATTACTTTATTCATTCCTAAGATTACTTTATTCATTCCTAGGACTACTTTACTCATTCCTAGGACTACTTTACTCATTCCTAGGACTACTTTACTCATTCCTAGGACTACTTTACTCATTCCTAAGATTACTTTATTCATTCTTAGGACTACTTTACTCATTCCTAAGATTACTTTATTCATTCCTAGGATTACTTTACTCATTCCTAAGGACTTACTTTTACTCATTCCTAAGATTACTTTATTCATTCCTAGGACTACTTTACTCATTCCTAAGACTACTTATACTCATTTCCTAGGATCTACTTTACTCATTCCTAGGATTACTTTACTTCATTCCTAGATTACTTTATTCATCCTAGGTATTCTTTACTCATTCCTAGGATTACTTTAATTCATTCCTAGGATTACTTTACTCATTCCTAGGACTACTTTTCTCATTCCTAAGATAACCTTATTCATTCTTAGGACTACTTTACTCATTCCTAGGATTGAGTACATACAGAGCCAGAGTACATAGAGGCCAAGTACAGGTTCAGCAGGGCGGTGAGGGATGCTAAACAGCTGTACTCAAAGAAACTCCAACATCAGTTCTCCTCTAACGACCCTGCTTCTATCTGGAGGGGGCTCAGGCAGCTCACCAACTACAAGCCAAGAGCTCCCCCCGCTGCTAACCGATCGACGTCTTGCCAACAACCTCAACGACTTCTACTGCCGCTTTGAAGACCACCTGGACAGCTCTCACGCCTCCCCCCACCACACCTCACACCGGCTCCAACCTACCAGCCCCTCCCCCACCACCACAATAGAGGCTGTACACCTCTCACCATTACAGTGCCACCCTCCCCCTCCCCACGTCCCCCCCACCGTCACCTCTCTCTGTCCTTGAAAGAGATGTAAATAGGCTCTTCAAGAGACAGAACTCCCGCAAAGCTGCTGGGCCAGACTCCGTGTCTCCAGCCTGCCTGAAGCACTGTGCAGACCAGCTGTCTCCTCTGTTCACGGACATCTTCAACATCTCACTGGAGACATGCCATGTACCAGCATGTTTCAAGGCATCCACTATCATCCCAGTCCCCAAGAAACCGGGACCCACAGGACTGAATGACTACAGACCCGTCGCCCTGACCTCTGTGGTCATGAAATCCTTTGAGCGCCTGTTCTGTCCACCTCAAATCCATCACGGACTCACTCCTGGACCCCCTACAGTTTGCCTACAGAGCCAACAGGTCTGTAGACGATGCTGTAAATCTGGGCCACTCACTTCATCCTCCAGCACCTGGACTCTGCAGGATCCTACGTCAGGATCCTGTTTGTGGATTTCAGCTCCGCATTTAACACAATCGTCCCGGCTTCGTCTGCAGGACAAGCTTTCACAACTCAACGGTGCCCGACACACCACTTGCAGGTGGATCACTGACTTCCTGTCGGACAGGAAGCAGCGCGTGAGACTGGGAAGCCACACTTCGGACTCCAGGACGATCAGCCCGGCTCCCCGCAAGGCTGTGTTCTTTCTCCCCTGCTCTTCTCTCTGTACACGAACAGTTGCTACCTCCAGTCACCAGTCTGTCAAGCTCCTGAAGTTTGCAGACGACACCACCCTCATTGGACTCATCTCTGGTGGGGATGAGTCCGCTTATAGATGGGAGATTGACCGTCTGATGGCTTGGTGCAGCAAGAACAGCCTGGAGCTCAATGCTTTCCAAAACAGTAGAGATGATTATGGACTTCAGGAAGAGCCAAGCCCCCCCCTCCCCTGTCATCCTTTGTGGCTCCCCAGTGGACACTGTGGAGTCCTTCCGCTTCCTGGGCACCAATCTATCTCCCAGGACCTCAGATGGGAGCTGAACATCAGCTCCCTCATCAAGAAGGCTCAGCAGAGATGTACTTCCTGAGGCAGCTGAAGAAGTTCAATCTACCACGGACAATGCTGGTCCACTTCTACACTGCATCATGGAGTCCATCCTCACCTCCTCCATCACCGTCTGGTTACGCTGCTTCCTCTGCCAAGGACAGGTGCAGACTGCAGCGTATCATACGTTCTGCAGAAAAAGGTGATTGGCTGCAGCCTTCCTCTCTCCCAGAACTCTACTCCTCCAGAACCCTGAGGAGAGCAGGGAGGATAGCAGCTGACCCCCTCCCACCCTGGACAACCATCTGTTTGACCCTCTCCCCTCTGCCGGAGGCTGCGGTCTATCAGAACCAGAACCTCCCGCCACAAAAAACAGTTTCTTCCCCTCTGCCATCAGGCTTTGGAACTCACCTAAATACTTACCTGACTACTGACACAAACGCAATTTGTTATATTAGCGACATAAGCACACAGGAGTTATCTTAACACACTCCCCCTCCATTGGTCACTTCAACTTGTACATTTTTATACTACAGACTGCACATTTCATGTAAATACAATACTTTACTTTATCTTATTTTAATGTACATAACTTTTATTTCCACTCTTATATAGTTTTTCAGTCTTAATGTTATATGTTTCAGTTGGCTTGTTCATATCTTTATGGTTCATATTTATTATTTATTTATATGTAGGCACCGTCAATCACAACAAATTCCTTGGAATGGAAGTTACTGGCAATAAATCTGATTCTGATTCTGATTCTGATTCTGATTCTTTGCTCATTCCTAAGATTATTTTTCCATTCCTAGGACTACTTCACTCATTCCTAAGATTACTTTATTCATTCCTAGGACTACTTTACCCATTCCTAGGACTACTTTACTCATTCCTAAGATCACTTTATTCATTCCTAAGATTACTTTATTCATTCTTAGGACTACTTTACTCATTCTCAAGATTACTTTATTCATTCCTAGGATTACTTTACCCATTCCAAGGATTGCTTTACTCATTTCTAGGATTACTCTATTCATTCCTAAGATTACTTTATTCATTCTTAGGACTACTTTACTCATTTCTAAGATTACTTTATTCATTCCTAGGATTACTTTATTCATTCCTAGGATTACTTTACTCATTCTAGGACTACTTTACTCACTTCCTAGGATTACTTCACCATTCCTAGGACTACTTTACTCATTCCTAAGATTACTTCATTCGTGTCCTAGGACTACTTTACTCATTCCTAAGATTATTTCATTCATTCTAAGATTACTTTATTCATTCTAGGACTTACTTACCATTCTCAAGATTACTTTATTCATTCCTAGGATTACTTTACTCAATTCCAAGGATTGCTTTACTCATTTCTAGAATTACTTTCTTCATTCCTAAGATTACTATTATTCATTCTTAGGACTACTTTACTCATTTCTATATTACTTTATTCAATTCCTAGGATTACTTTACCCATTCCTAGACTACTTTACTCATTCCTAAGATTACTTCATTCATTCCTAGGACTACTTTACTCCTTCCTAAGGTTACTTTATTCATTCCCAAGATTACTTCATTCATTCTTAGGATTACTTTCTCATTCCTAGGACTACTTTAGTCATTCCTAAGTTACTTGATTCATGTCCTAGGATTGCTTTACTCATTCCTAAGATTACATTATTCATTCCTAGGATTACTTTACCCATTCCAAGGATTACTTCACTCATGTCCTAGACTACTTCACTCATTCCTAAGATTACTTTATTCATTCCTAGGATTACTTTACTCATTCCTAGGGTTACTTTACCCATTCCAAGGATTACTTTACTCATTCCTAAGATTACTTTCTCATTCCTAGGACTACTTTATTCATTCCTAGGATTACTTTCCCAGTCCTAGGACGAACTTTACTCATTCCTAAGATTACTTCATTCATTCCTAGGATTACTTTACTCATTCCTAGGACTACTTCATTGATTCCTAGGATTATTTTACTCATTCCTAAGATTACTTTATTCATTCCTAGGACTAATTTTTTCATTCCTAGGATTACTTTGCCATTCCAAGGATTACTTTACTCATTCCTAGGACTACTTCACTCATTCCTAAGGTTACTTTATTCATTCCTAAGATTACTTTATTCATTCCTAGGATTACTTTATTCATTCCTAGGATTACTTTACTCATTCCTAGGACTACTTTACTCATTCGTAAGATTACTTTATTCATTCCTAGGACTACTTTACTCATTCCTAAGATTACTTTATTCATTCCTAGGATTACTTTACCCATTCCAAGGATTACTTTACTCATTCCTAGGACTACTTCACTCATTCCTAAGATTACTTTATTCATTCCTAGGATTACTTTATTCATTCCTAGGATTACTTTCCCATTCCTAGGACTACTTTACTCATCCTAAGATTACTTTATTCATTCCTAAGATTGCTTTACCCATTCCAAGTGTTACTTTACTCATTCCGAAGATTACTTTATTCATTCCTAGGACTATTTTACTCATTCCTAAGATTACTTTATTCATTCCTAGATTAGCTTTACCCATTCCTAGGTTACTTTAGCTCATTCCGAA
This sequence comes from Melanotaenia boesemani, assembly GCF_017639745.1. Taxonomy (NCBI): domain Eukaryota; kingdom Metazoa; phylum Chordata; class Actinopteri; order Atheriniformes; family Melanotaeniidae; genus Melanotaenia; species Melanotaenia boesemani. Next base: position 994,061 of record NC_055682.1, on the reverse strand, counting down.
GATTACTTTATTCATTCCTAGGATTACTTTACCTCATTCCAAAGATTACTTTACTCATTCCTAGGATTACTTTATTCATTCCTAAGATTACTTTACTCATTCCTAGGACTACTTTACTCATTCCTAGGAATGAGTAAAGTAATCCTAGGATTACTTCATTAATTCCTAGAATTACTTTTCTCGTTCCTAGGATTACTTTATTCATTCCTAGGATTACTTAACTCATTCCTAGGACTACTACACTCATTCCTAAGATTACTTTATTCATTCCTAGGATTACTTGATTAATTCCTAGAATTACTTATCTCATTCCTAGATTACTTTACTCATTCCTAAGATTACGTTCATTCATTCCTAGGATTACTTTACTCATTCCTAGGACTACTTTACTCATTCCTAGGATTACTTTACTCATTCCTAGGACTACTTTACTCATTCCTAGGATTACTTTATTCATTCCTAGGATTACTTTATTCATTCCTAGGATTACTTTCCCATTCCTAGGACTACTTTACTCATTCCTAAGATTACTTCATTCATTCCTAGGATTACTTTACTCATTCCTAAGATTACTTTATTCATTCCTAAGATTACTTTATTCATTCTTAGGACTACTTTACTCATTCCTAAGATTACTTTATTCATTCCTAGGATTACTTTACCCATTCCAAGGATTACTTTACTCATTCCTAGGACTACTTTACTCATTCCTAAGATTACTTTATTCATTCTTAGGACTACTTTACTCATTCCTAAGATTACTTTATTCATTCCTAGGATTACTTTACCCATTCCTAGGACTACTTTACTCATTCCTAAGATTACTTTATTCATTCCTAGGATTACTTTACCCATTCCAAGGATTACTTTACTCATTCCTAAGATTACTTTATTCATTCCTAGGACTACTTTACTCATTCCTAGGATTACTTTATTCATTCCTAGGATTACTTTACTCATTCCTAGGATTACTTTTCTCATTCCTAGGATTACTTTCCCATTCCTAAGATTACTTATTCATTCCTATGATTACTTTATTCATTCCTAGGATTGCTTTACCCATTCCAAGGATTACTTTACTCATTCCTAATATTATTTTATGCATTCCTACTATTACTTTACCCATTCCTAGGATTACTTTACTCATTCCTAGGATTACATCACCTTTTTCCAACCAGTAATACAGTTGATGACTTCAGTATTCTGACTATTGGAAGTATTTGACATTGCCAGCCTTCCGATGAGTTCTTCAGAGACCTGGGTCCTAGGGTTAGGGTCTCATCCAGATCCAGTCTTCGGTCTAAGAGCCTTTATTCTGAATGGCAGCAGGCCAATGATTCTGAGAACAGGATCCATCTGATTCTCCATGTGATGTGATGAAACTTACTCTGACAGCGTTTTGTTTATATCTGGAGGACTAATCATTAAATGGGCCACACACCTTCATTGTCTCTTTGCTGTTCCTGTTTACTGTGGACATGCAATAGTTTGACAGCATTTGAATGCATTGTGTCCAAGCTGAAGGTCCTCATGTCACGCTATCCTCTAATGAGAGTCTATTCACAAAATGACCCCGCAACAGAATGTCCACCTCCACAAAGGCAGCATTTCTTCTGAACCGGAGTGGGATGTTGACTTTTTTTTCACGATGACCTCGGTCTGACCGTTTCTAACCAGCATTCATATGCTATCTCAGAGCTGAAGAAAACAGGTCAGAGTGTTCACATAGGGTCACCATCATCTTCCTCCTCCTCTTCTTTGGACTCGCTTGTTCTTTGCTGCTGATCCGTTTCAGTTTCAGTGTCCACCCCAAAGACAGCCTGCAATCAGATGTTTCATAATAACAGACTAGCATGGGTATATTTCAGGAGGTCAGAGGCTGAGACCTTCCAATTTGGACGGGTGTTTCTGTTTCTGTAGCCGCCTCTTGTGAACTCACAACACAACCAGAACAGCCTTTATTGACATTACATCATCAGAAAACAAGGAATTTAGTCACATGCTTTCAAGGTTAAACAAAACAGAAAAAGTAAAACTTTATTTCAATAAAAATAGAAAATCAAGAATTAGAGGTCTGAAACAAGATAGAAGGCATGAGAGGAGAGGTGAAGGAAGATGAGACTAGATGAAACTAAACAAGATGGGAAGATGAAGCAAGATGAGACGAAACAAGACGAGATAAGACAAGAAAAGCAGGATGAGATGAAAAAAAGGGGATGAAAGAAGAGGAGATGAGACAAGACATAGCAAGCCAAGCTCAACAAGATGAGTCAAGGTGACATGAGAGGAGACAATGAGACGAGAAAAGATGGGACAAGATAAAGCGAGACGAGAGACAAGACAAAACAAGACAATAAAAGATGAAACAAAGTGAGACAGAGCAAGATGAGAGAGATGAGATGAGAGGCAAAATAGGGTAAGAGATAAAACAAGATAAAGCAGATTAAATAAAAAAGAAAAGTCAAGACATCTGACTGGTCTGACTGGTCACTGGACCAATGGTTACAGAGGGAAACTGCCTGGAAATTGGCCATTCAAGAAAATTCAGGAACTGGGATGTGATAGTGGCCAGGTGGATGGAAAAGTCTCCATAATCAGACTCCTTGATAAATGGTAAAACTCCAGCGTGATGGATGTTTAACATATCTTCAGGTAAAGCAGAAACCACAATATGAGCCAAAGGAAATCGGCTCTGAAGCAGGATGAATGTTTCCCATCAGCCTGTGTGCTGATAATGAAGCCTCATGTCAAACAGTAACTCCTGTAGGTGTAGGGTGGACAGGTGAGTGTCCAGTCTCAGCTCAGTTTGTCCAGAAATAGGATTTTCACGCTGTTAATAAGTTAATTGTCATGCTGCAGCAACATGATGAAAACTCACAGCAGCTGTTATTTTCTAAACTTCTGCACAACACACAGAATGGCTCTGACCGTTGTCATGGAGATGAGGCCAGGTCACAGCTGCTCTGATGCAAGGCTGTCAGGAAGTCTGAGGCTCCACCCCCTTGATGACCAGCATGGTGAATTGACGGGACCTCTGAGCAGATCATGATGTTTCAGTCATAATGCTGTTTGGAGGAACTATTGTGTAACACCTCGCCTCCTCCTGACTGCAGAAACAGGAAGTGATTTCAGAGCTTTGATGGTTTCAGTCAGTCTGTCTGTCAGCAGCTATCAGCCTGGAAAATGCTTGTTTTTAGTTACGTGGTTCGTGTTTAAAGCGTCATTTGTTCACACCCTCAGAAATTAAAACTACACGTCCACAAGCATCAGTGTTGCAGTAACCAGTATAGGAAGCAGTAGTGGGACCCGTAAGACTAGATGGAAGGTCACAGAGGAACAGCAGTAAAGATGATGTAAAGTTTAGAAGACCAGGTCCTGTCTTCTGGTCCTAGATCAACCTGGACCACCCCAGACCGGCCTGTCGCCCCCTGAGTCCTGCAGAGGAAATGTGTGACCTACTGACCTCAATCTGTGACTCCGTTGTTCTCTGTGAGCTACTAAGTAGACGGGACAGAATCCTGCAGAGCAGCTCCCCTATTTGTATTCGTCGCTCCGCAGGAGGACATGTAACCCCGTTCCACAACATTCTGCAGGAGGTCACGTGACCCTGTTCCACCATGTTTTGCAGATCATGTGACCATTTTCCACTTCGTTCTGTAGGAGGTCACGTGACCTGGTTTCACCACTTTTTGCAGGTCAAGTGACCCCGTTTCCACCACATTCTGCAGGAGCTCACGTAATCCTGTTCCACCACGTTCTGGAGGAGGTCACAAGACCCTGTTCCACCACGTTCTGCAGGAGGTCATAAGACCCTGTTCCACCACGTTCTGCATGAGGTCTTGTGACCCCGTTCCACCATTGTTCTGCAGGTCACGTGGACCCCCGTTCCCACCACGTTCCGCAGGAAGTCACGTGACCCCGTTTCACCATGTTTTTGCAGGTCACGTGACCCTGTTCCACCACATTCTGCAGGGAGGTCATGTGACCCTTTTCCACCATGTTCTGCAGATCACGTGACCCTGTTCCACCACGTTTTGCAGGTCATTTGACCCTTTTCTACCACTGTCTGCAGGAGGTCCATGTTACCCCGATCCACCACGTTCTGCAGATCACGTGACCTTGTTCCACCACATTCTGCAGGAGGTCATGTGACCCTGTTCCACCACATTTTACAGATCACGTGACCTCGTTCCACCACGTGTTGCATGAGGTCTTGTGACCCCTTTCCACCACATTCTGCAGGAGATCATGTGACCCCGTTCCACCATGTTCTGCAGTTCACGTGACCCCTGTTCCACCACGTTCTGCAGGAGGTCATGTGATCCCGTTCCACCACGTTATGTAGGAGGTCATGTGATCCCGTTCGCCCACGTTCTACAGATCACGTGACCCCGTTCCACCAGATTCTGCAGGTGGTCACGTGACCCCGTTCCACCACAATTTACAGATTACGTGACCTCGTTCCACCACGTTTTGCATGAGGTCTTGTGACCCCTTTCCACCACATTCTGCAGGAGATCATGTGACCCTGTTCCACCATGTTCTGCAGTTCACGTGACCCCTGTTCCACCACGTTCTGCAGGAGGTCATGTGACCCTGTTCCACCATGTTTTGCAGATCATGTGACCATTTTCCACTTCGTTCTGTAGGAGGTCACGTGACCTGGTTTCACCACTTTTTGCAGGTCAAGTGACCCCGTTCCACCACATTCTGCAGGAGCTCACGTAATCCTGTTCCACCACGTTCTGGAGGAGGTCACAAGACCCTGTTCCACCACGTTCTGCAGGAGGTCATAAGACCCTGTTCCACCACGTTCTGCATGAGGTCTTGTGACCCCGTTCCACCATGTTCTGCAGGTCACGTGACCCCGTTCCACCACGTTCCGCAGGAAGTCACGTGACCCCGTTTCACCATGTTTTGCAGGTCACGTGACCCTGTTCCACCACATTCTGCAGGAGGTCATGTGACCCTTTTCCACCATGTTCTGCAGATCACGTGACCCTGTTCCACCACGTTTTGCAGGTCATTTGACCCTTTTCTACCACTGTCTGCAGGAGGTCATGTTACCCCGATCCACCACGTTCTGCAGATCACGTGACCTTGTTCCACCACATTCTGCAGGAGGTCATGTGACCCTGTTCCACCACATTTTACAGATCACGTGACCTCGTTCCACCACGTGTTGCATGAGGTCTTGTGACCCCTTTCCACCACATTCTGCAGGAGATCATGTGACCCCGTTCCACCATGTTCTGCAGTTCACGTGACCCCTGTTCCACCACGTTCTGCAGGAGGTCATGTGATCCCGTTCCACCACGTTATGTAGGAGGTCATGTGATCCCGTTCGCCCACGTTCTACAGATCACGTGACCCCGTTCCACCAGATTCTGCAGGTGGTCACGTGACCCCGTTCCACCACAATTTACAGATTACGTGACCTCGTTCCACCACGTTTTGCATGAGGTCTTGTGACCCCTTTCCACCACATTCTGCAGGAGATCATGTGACCCTGTTCCACCATGTTCTGCAGTTCACGTGACCCCTGTTCCACCACGTTCTGCAGGAGGTCATGTGACCCCGTTCCACCACGTTTTGCAGATCACATGACCTTTTCCACCACATTTTGTAGGAGATCATGTGACCCCGTTCGGCCACATTCTGCAGATCACGTGACCCCGTTCCACTACGTTCTGCAGGAGATCATGTGACCCCGTTCCACCATGTTCTGCAGATCACGTGACCCCGTTCCACCACGTTCTGCAGGAGATCATGTGATCCTGTGCCACCACGTTCTGCAGGTCACGTGACCCCGTTCCACCACATTCTGCACGAGATCATGTGACCCCATTCCACCACATTCTGCAGGTCATGTGATCCGTTTCCATGACGTTGTGACCCCGTTCCACCACGTTCTGCAGGTCACGTGACCCCATTCCACCACGTTATGTAGGAGGTCATGTGATCCCGTTCGCCCACGTTCTACAGATCACGTGACCCCGTTCCACCACATTCTGCAGGTGGTCACGTGACCCCGTTTCCACCACAATTTACAGATTACGTGACCTCGTTCCACCACGTTTTGCATGAGGTCTTGTGACCCCTTTCCACCACATTCTGCAGGAGATCATGTGGCCCCTTTCCACCATGTTCTGCAGTTCACGTGACCCCTGTTCCACCACGTTCTGCAGGAGGTCATGTGACCCCGTTCCACCACGTTTTGCAGATCACATGACCTTTTCCACCACATTTTGTACGAGATCATGTGACCCCGTTCGGCCACATTCTGCAGATCACGTGACCCCGTTCCACTACGTTCTGCAGGAGATCATGTGATCCCGTGCCACCATGTTCTGCAGGTCACGTGACCCCGTTCCACCACATTCTGCAGGTCATGGGACCCGTTTCCACCACATTCTGCAGGAGATCATGTGACCCCGTTCCACCATGTTCTGCAGATCACGTGACCCCGTTCCACCACATTCTGCAGGTCATGTGATCCGTTTCCATGACGCTGTGACCCCGTTCCACCATGTTTTGCAGATCACGTGACCTTTTCCACCACATTTTGCAGATCATGTGACCCTGTTCCGCCACATTTTGCAGGTCTTGTGACCCTGTTCCACCAGGCTTTGCAGGTCATTTGACCTTTTTCTACGACTTTCTGCAGGAGGTCACGTGACCCCGTTCCACCACGTTTTGCAGGTCACGTGATCCTGTTCCACCACATTCTGCAGGTCATATGACCTTTTTCCACCACGTTCTGCAGGAGATCATGTGATCCCGTTCCACGACGTTCTGCAGGTCATGTGAACCCGTTCCACCACATTCTGCAGGAGATAATGTGACCCCGTTCCACCATGTTCTGCCGATCACGTGACCCCGTTCCACCACGTTCTGCAGGAGGTCACGTGACCCTGTTCCACCACGTTCTGCAGGAGGTCACGTGACCCCATTCCACCACGTTTTGCAGGTCACGTGATCCTGTTCCACCACATTCTGCAGGTCATTTGACCTTTTTCCACCACGTTGTGCAGGAGATCATGTGATCCCGTTCCACGACGTTCTGCAGGTCATGTGAACCCGTTCCACCACATTCTGCAGGAGATAATGTGACCCCGTTCCACCATGTTCTGCCGATCACGTGACCCCGTTCCACCACGTTCTGCAGGAGGTCACGTGACCCTGTTCCACCACGTTCTGCAGGAGGTCACGTGACCCTGTTCCACCACGTTCTGCAGGAGATCATGTGACCCCGTTCTACCACGTTTTGCAGATCATGTGACCCTGTTCCACCACGTGTTGTAGGTCATGTAATCCAGTTCCAACACGTTCTGCAGGAGGTCATGTGACCCCGTTCCAACACGTTCTGCAGGAGATCATGTGACCCCGTTCCAGCACGTTCTGCAGGAGATCATGTGACCCTGTTCTACCACGTTTTGCAGATCACGTGACCCTGTTCCACCACGTTTTGCAGGTCACGTGATCCTGTTCCACCATGTTCTGCAGGAGGTCATGTGATCCAGTTCCAACACGTTCTGCAGGAGGTCATGTGACCCCGTTCCAACACGTTTTGCAGGAGGTCATGTGATCCCGTTCCAACACGTTCTGCAGGAGATCATGTGACCCGGTTCCACCACGTTCTGCAGGAGGTCATGTGACCCTGTTCCACCACGTTTTGCTGGTCACGTGATCCTGTTCCACCACGTTCTGCAGGAGGTCACGTGATCCCATTCTACCACATTCTGTAGGTCATGTGACCCTTTTCCACCGTGTTTTGCAGGTCATGTGACCTTGTTCCACCACGTTTTGCAGGTCATGTGACCCCGTTCCACCAGGTTTTGCTGGTCATTTTACCTTTTTCTACCACTTTCTGCAGGAGGTCACGTGACCCCGTTCTACCACATTCTGCAGGTCATGTGACCCTTTTCCACCACATTCTGCAGATCACGTGACCCTGTTCCACCACATTAGGGGCGGCGTGGCTCAGCAAGGTAGAGCGGTCGTCTCGTAACCCAAGGGTTGCCGGTTCGATCCTCGGCCAAGTCGGGTTCATGTCGAGGTGTCCTTGGGCAAGACACCGAACCCCTACTTGCTCCTGATGGGTGGTGGTCGAGCGCCTTGCATGGCAGCTTCCGCCATCAGTGTGTGAATGTCTGTGTGAATGGGTGAATGTGATGTATAATGTAAAGCGCTTTGGGTATCATTCCAGGTACAGTAAAGCGCTATATAAATACGGACCATTTACCATTTACATTTTGCAGGAGATCATGTGACCCCGTTCCACCACGTTCTGCAGGAGGTCATATGATCCCGTTCGCCCACGTTCTGCAGATCACGTGACCCCGTTCCACCACATTCTTTAGGTCATGTGACCCGTTTCCACAATGTTCTGAAGGAGGTCATGTGACCCCGTTCCATCTAGTTTTGCAGATCACGTGACCCTATTCCACCACATTTTGCAGGTGATGTGACCCTGTTTCACCAGGTTTTGCAGGTCATTTGACCTTTTTCTACGACTTTCTGCAGGAGTTCATGTGACCCCGTTCCACAAATTTCTGCAGGAGGTCACTTGACCCCGTTCCACCACGTTTTGCAGGTCATGTGATCCCGTTCCAACACGTTCTGCAGGAGATCATGTGACCCCGTTCTACGACATTCTGCAGGAGGTTATGTGGAACGGGGTCAAAGTGGAAAAGAGTCCACCACCTTTTACAGATCATGTGACCCCGTTCCACCACATTCTGCAGGAGGTCATGTGACCCCGTTTCACCATGTTTTGCAGGACCCTTTTCCACCACATTCTGCAGATCACGTGACCCTGTTCCACCACATTCTGCAGGTCATGGGACGCGTTTCCACAACGTTCCGCAGGAGATCATATGACCGCGTTTCACCGCGTTTTGCAGATCACGTGACCCTGTTCCACCACGTTTTGCAGGTCATGTGACCCCGTTTCACCAGGTTTTGCTGGTCATTTGACCTTTTTCTACCACTTTCTGCAGGAGGTCATGTGACCCCATTCCACCGCGTTCTGCAGGTCATGTGACCCTTTTCCACCACGTTCCGCAGATCATGTTACCTTGTTCCACCACTTTCTGCAGGAGGTCATGTCACCCCATTCTATCATATTCTGCAGGTCATGTGACCCTTTTCCACCACGTTCTGCAGATCATGTTACCTTGTTCCACCACATTCTGCAGGAGGTCATGTGATCCTGTTTGCCCACATTCTGCAGATCACGTGAACCCATTCCACCACGTTCTGCAGGTCATGGGACCCGTTTCCACAACGTTCTGCAGGAGGTCATGTGACCTTTTTCCACCACGTTTTGCAGGTCATGTGACCTTGTTCCACCACGTTTTGCAGGTCATGTGACCCTATTCCACCACATTTTGCAGGTCACGTGATCCTGTTCCACCATGTTCTGCAGGAGATCATGTGACCCCGTTCCAGCACGTTCTGCAGGAGGTCATGTGACCCTGTTCCACCACGTTTTGCAGGTCACGTGATCCTTTTCCACCATGTTCTGCAGGAGATCATGTGACCCCTTTCCAACACGTTCTGCAGGAGGTCATGTGACCCCGTTCCAACACGTTCTGCAGGAGATCATGTGACCCCGTTCTACCACGTTTTGCAGATCACGTGACCGTATTCCACAACGTTTTGCAGGCCATATGGCCCTGTTCCACCACGTTCTGCAGGAGGTCATGTGGAACGGGGTCAAAGTGGAAAAGCGTCCACCGCGTTTTACAGACCACGTGATCCTGTTCCACCTCGTTTTGCAGGAGGTCATGTGACCCCGTTCCACCACATTCTGCAGGTCATGTGACCCCGTTCCACCACAGTCTGCAGGTCATGTGACCCTTTTCCACTACGTTCTGCAGGAGATCATGTGACCCCGTCCCACAACATTCTGCATGTCATGTGACGCCGTTCCACCATGTTCTGCAGGAGGCCATGTGACCCTTTTCCACCACATTCTGCAGGTCATGAGATCCCGTTCTACCACGTTCTGCAGGTCATGTGACCTTGTTCTACCACATTCTGCAGGTCATGTGACCCGTTTCCACCACTTTCTGCATGAGGTCACGTGAGCACATTCCAACACGTTCTGCAGGAGGTCATGTGACCCCGTTCCAACACGTTCTGCAGGAGATCATGTGACCCCGTTCTACCACGTTTTGCAGGTCATGTGATCCTGTTCCACCATGTTCTGCAGGAGGTCATGTGATCCCATTCCAACACGTTCTGCAGGAGGTCATGTGACCCTGTTCTACCACGTTTTGCAGACCACGTGACCCTGTTCCTCCACGTTTTGCAGGTCACGTGATCCTGTTCCACCACGTTCTGCAGGAGATCATGTGACCCCGTTCTACCACGTTTTGCAGATCATGTGACCCTGTTCCACCACGTGTTGTAGGTCATGTAATCCAGTTCCAACACGTTCTGCAGGAGATCATGTGACCCTGTTCTACCACGTTTTGCAGATCACGTGACCCTGTTCCACCACGTTTTGCAGGTCATGTGACCCCGTTCCACCACATTTTGCAGATCACTTGACCCTGTTCCACCACATTTTGCAGGTCATGTGACCCCGTTCCACCAGATTCTGCAGGAGGTCATGTGACCCCGTTCTACCACGTTTTGCAGATCATGTGACCCCGTTCCACCACATGTTGCAGGTCATGTGACCCCGTTCCACCACATTCTGCAGGAGGTCACGTGACACTGATCCACCACCTTCTGACGGAGGTCGTGTGACCCCGTTCTACCACGTTTTGCACATCACGTGACCCCGTTCCAACACGTTCTGCAGGAGGTCATGTGACCCCGTTCCAACACGTTCTGCAGGAGGTCATGTGACCCCGTTCCAACACGTTCTGCAGGAGATCATGTGACACCGTTCTACCACGTTTTGCAGATCACGTGACCCTGTTCCACCACGTTTTGCAGGTCACGTGATCCTGTTCCACCATGTTCTGCAGGAGGTCATGTGACCCCGTTCCAACACGTTCTGCAGGAGGTCATGTGACCCCGTTCCACCACGTTCTGCAGGAGGTCATGTGACCCTGTTCCACTATGTTCTGCAGATCATGTGACCCCGTTCCACCCCGTTCTGCCGGAGATCATGTGGCCCCGTTCCACCGTGTTCTGCAGTTCACGTGACCCCGTTCCACCATATTCTGCAGGAGGTCATGTGATCCCGTTCGACCATGTTCTGCAGATGACGTGACCCCGTTCCACCACATTCTGCAGGAGGTCATGTGACCCTTTTCCACCACATTCTGCAGGTCATGTGACCCCGTTCTACCACATTCTGCAGGTCATGTAACCCTGTTCCACCACATTCTGCAGTTCATGTGACATGTTTCCACCACGTTCTGCAGGAGGTCACGTGAGCCCATTCCAACACGTTCTGCAGGAGGTCATGTGACCCCGTTCCAACACGTTCTGCAGGAGATCATGTGACCTTGTTCTACCACATTTTGCAGATCACGTGACCGTGTTCCACCACGTTTTGCAGGTCACGTGATCCTGTTCCACCGTGTTCTGCAGGAGGTCATGTGATCCCGTTCCAACACGTTCTGCAGGAGGTCATGTGACCCCGTTGTACCACGTTTTGCAGATCATGTGACCCTGTTCCACCATGTTCTGCAGGAGTTCACGTGACCCCGTTCCAACACGTTCTGCAGGAGATCATGTGACCCCGTTCTACCACGTTTTGCAGATCATGTGACCCTGTTCCACCACGTTTTGCAGGTCATGTGATCCCGTTCCAACACGTTTTACAGGAGGTCCTGTGACCTCATTCCAACACGTTCTGCAGGAGATCATGTGACCCCGTTCCAACAAGTTCTGCAGGAGATCATTTCACCCTGTTCCACCATGTTTTGCAGGTCACGTGATCCTGTTCCACCATGTTCTGCAGGAGGTCATGTGATCCCGTTCCAACACATTCTGCAGGAGGTCATGTGACCCCGTTCCAACACGTTCTGCAGGAGATCATGTGACCCCGTTCCACCACGTTTTGCAGGTCAGGTGATCCTGTTCCACCACGTTCTGCAGGAGATCATGTGACCCCGTTCTACCACGTTTTGCAGATCATCTGACCCTGTTCTCCCACGTTTTGCAGATCACGTGACCGTGTTCCACCACGTTTTGCAGGTCACGTGATCCTGTTCCACCGTGTTCTGCAGGAGGTCATGTGATCCCGTTCCAACACGTTCTGCAGGAGGTCATGTGACCCCGTTCTACCACGTTTTGCAGATCATGTGACCCTGTTCCACCACGTTTTGCAGGTCAGGTGATCCTGTTCCACCACGTTCTGCAGGAGATCATGTGACCCTGTTCTACCACGTTTTGCAGATCATGTGACCTTAGTCCACCACGTTTTTCAGGTCATGTGATCCCGTTCCAACACGTTCTACAGGAGGTCATGTGACCCCGTTCCAACACGTTCTGCAGGAGATCATGTGACCCCGTTCCAACAAGTTCTGCAGGAGATCATGTGACCCTGTTCCACCACGTTTTGCAGGTCACGTGATCCTGTTCCACCATGTTCTGCAGGAGGTCATCTGATCCCGTTCCAACACGTTCTGCAGGAGGTCATGTGACCCCGTTCCAACACGTTCTGCAGGAGATCATGTGACCCCGTTCTACCACGTTTTGCAGATCATGTGACCCTGTTCCACCACGTTTTGCAGGTCATGTGATCCCGTTCCTACACGTTCTGCCGGAGGTCATGTGACCCCGTTCCACCACATTCTGCAGGTGGTCACGTGACACTGATCCACCACGTTCTGAAGGAGGTCCTGTGACCCCGTTCCACCACATTTTGCAGATCACTTGACCCTGTTCCTCCACATTTTGCAGGTCGTGTGATCCCGTTCCACCACATTCTGCAGGAGGTCATGTGACCCCGTTCCACCACATTCTGCAGGAGGTCACGTGACACTGATCCACCACGTTCTGACGGAGGTCGTGTGACCCCGTTCTACCACGTCTTGCACATCACGTGACCCTGTTCCACCACGTTTTGCTGGTGACGTTATCCTGTTCCACCATGTTCTGCAGGAGTTCACGTGAGCCCGTTCCAACACGTTCTGCAGGAGGTCATGTGACCCCGTTCCAACACGTTCTGCAGGAGGTCATGTGACCCCGTTCCAACACGTCCTGCAGGAGATCATGTGACACCGTTCTACCACGTTTTGCAGATCAAGTGACCCTGTTCCACCACGTTTTGCAGGTCACGTGATCTTGTTCCACCATGCTCTGCAGGAGGCCATGTGATCCCGTTCCAACACGTTCTGCAGGAGATCATGTGGCCCCGTTCCACAGTGTTCTGCAGTTCACGTGACCCCGTTCCACCATGTTCTGCAAGAGGTCATGTGATCCCGTTCGACCATGTTCTGCAGATCACGTGACCCCGTTCCACCACATTCTGCAGGTCATGTGACCCCGTTCCACCACGTTCTGCAGGAGGTCATGTGACCCTTTTCCACCACATTCTGCAGGTCATGTGACCCCGTTCTACCACATTCTGCAGGTCATGTAACCCTGTTCCACCAGATTCTGCAGGAGGTCATGTGACCACGTTCCACCACATTCTGCAGGAGGTCACGTGAGCCCATTCCAACACGTTCTGCAGGAGGTCATGTGTCCCCGTTCCAACACGTTCTGCAGGAGATCATGTGACCCTGTTCTACCACATTTTGCAGATCACGTGACCGTGTTCCACCACGTTTTGCAGGTCACGTGATCCTGTTCCACCGTGTTCTGCAGGAGGTCATGTGATCCCGTTCCAACACGTTCTGCAGGAGGTCATGTGACCCCGTTGTACCACGTTTTGCAGATCATGTGACCCTGTTCCACCACGTTTTGCAGGTCAGGTGATCCTGTTCCACCACGTTCTGCAGGAGATCATGTGACCCTGTTCTACCACATTTTGCAGATCACGTGACCGTGTTCCACCACGTTTTGCAGGTCACGTGATCCTGTTCCACCGTGTTCTGCAGGAGGTCATGTGATCCCGTTCCAACACGTTCTACAGGAGGTCCTGTGACCTCATTCCAACACGTTCTGCAGGAGATCATGTGACCCCGTTCCAACAAGTTCTGCAGGAGATCATTTCACCCTGTTCCACCACGTTTTGCAGGTCACGTGATCCTGTTCCACCATGTTCTGCAGGAGGTCATGTGATCCCGTTCCAACACGTTTTTGCAGGAGGTCATGTGACCCCGTTCCAACTCGTTCTGCAGGAGATCATGTGACCCCGTTCTACCACGTTTTGCAGATCATGTGACCCTGTTCCACCACGTTTTGCAGGTCATGTGATCCCGTTCCTACACGTTCTGCCGGAGGTCATGTGACCCCGTTCCACACATTCTGCAGGTGGTCACGTGACACTGATCCACCACGTTCTGAAGGAGGTCCTGTGACCCCGTTCCACCACATTTTGCAGATCACTTGACCCTGTTCCACCACATTTTGCAGGTCGTGTGATCCAGTTCCACCACATTCTGCAGGAGGTCATGTGACCCCGTTCCACCACATTCTGCAGGAGGTCACGTGACACTGATCCACCACGTTCTGACGGAGGTCGTGTGACCCCGTTCTACCACGTCTTCCACATCACGTGACCCTGTTCCACCACGTTTTGCTGGTGACGTTATCCTGTTCCACCATGTTCTGCAGGAGGTCACGTGACCCCGTTCCAACACGTTCTGCAGGAGGTCATGTGACCCCGTTCCAACACGTTCTGCAGGAGGTCATGTGACCCCGTTCCAACACGTCCTGCAGGAGATCATGTGACACCGTTCTACCACGTTTTGCAGATCAAGTGACCCTGTTCCACCACGTTTTGCAGGTCACGTGATCTTGTTCCACCATGCTCTGTAGGAGGCCATGTGACCCCGTTCCAACACGTTCTGCAGGAGGTCATGTGACCCCGTTCCAACACGTTCTGCAGGAGATCATGTGACCCCGTTCTACCACGTTTTGCAGATCACGTGACCCTGTTCCACCACATTTTGCAGGTCACGTGATCCTGTTCCACCATGTTCTGCAGGAGGTCATGTGACCCCGTTCCAACACGTTCTGCAGGAGGTCATGTGACCCCGTTCCACCACGTTCTGCAGGAGGTCATGTGACCCTGTTCCACTACGTTCTGCAGATCATGTGACCCCGTTCCACCGCATTCTGCCGGAGATCATGTGGCCCCGTTCCACAGTGTTCTGCAGTTCACGTGACCCCTTTCCACCATGTTCTGCAAGAGGTCATGTGATCCCGTTCGACCATGTTCTGCAGATCACGTGACCCCGTTCCACCACATTCTGCAGGTCATGTGACCCCGTTCCACCACGTTCTGCAGGAGGTCATGTGACCCTTTTCCACCACATTCTGCAGGTCATGTGACCCCGTTCTACCAAATTCTGCAGGTCATGTAACCCTGTTCCACCACATTCTGCAGTTCATGTGACATGTTTCCACCACGTTCTGCAGTTCATGTGACATGTTTCCACCACGTTCTGCAGGAGGTCACGTGAGCCCATTCCAACACGTTCTGCAGGAGGTCATGTGACCCCGTTCCAACACGTTCTGCAGGAGATCATGTGACCCTGTTCTACCACATTTTGCAGATCACGTGACCGTGTTCCACCGTGTTCTGCAGGAGGTCATGTGACCCCGTTCTACCACGTTTTGCAGGAGATCATGTGACCCCGTTCTACCACGTTCTGCAGATCATGTAACCCTGTTCCACCACGTTTTGCAGGTCAGGTGATCCTGTTCCACCACGTTCTGCAGGAGGTCATGTGACCCTTTTTCACCACATTCTGCAGGTCATGTGACCCCGTTCTACCACATTCTGCAGGTCATGTAACCCTGTTCCACCAGATTCTGCAGGAGGTCATGTGACCACGTTCCACCACATTCTGCAGGAGGTCACGTGAGCCCATTCCAACACGTTCTGCAGGAGGTCATGTGTCCCCGTTCCAACACGTTCTGCAGGAGATCATGTGACCCTGTTCTACCACATTTTGCAGATCACGTGATCCTGTTCCACCGTGTTCTGCAGGAGGTCATGTGATCCCGTTCCAACACGTTCTGCAGGAGGTCATGTGACCCCGTTGTACCACGTTTTGCAGATCATGTGACCCTGTTCCACCACATTTTGCAGGTCAGGTGATCCTGTTCCACCACGTTCTGCAGGAGATCATGTGACCCTGTTCTACCACATTTTGCAGATCACGTGACCGTGTTCCACCACGTTTTGCAGGTCACGTGATCCTGTTCCACCGTGTTCTGCAGGAGGTCATGTGATCCCGTTCCAACACGTTCTACAGGAGGTCCTGTGACCTCATTCCAACACGTTCTGCAGGAGATCATGTGACCCCGTTCCAACAAGTTCTGCAGGAGATCATTTCACCCTGTTCCACCACGTTTTGCAGGTCACGTGATCCTGTTCCACCATGTTCTGCAGGAGGTCATGTGATCCCGTTCCAACACGTTCTGCAGGAGGTCATGTGACCCCGTTCCAACACGTTCTGCAGGAGATCATGTGACCCCGTTCTACCACGTTTTGCAGATCATGTGACCCTGTTCCACCACGTTTTGCAGGTCATGTGATCCCGTTCCTACACGTTCTGCCGGAGGTCATGTGACCCCGTTCCACCACATTCTGCAGGTGGTCACGTGACACTGATCCACCACGTTCTGAAGGAGGTCCTGTGACCCCGTTCCACCACATTTTGCAGATCACTTGACCCTGTTCCACCACATTTTGCAGGTCGTGTGATCCCGTTCCACCACATTCTGCAGGAGGTCATGTGAACCCGTTCCACCACATTCTGCAGGAGGTCACGTGACACTGATCCACCACGTTCTGACGGAGGTCGTGTGACCCCGTTCTACCACGTCTTGCACATCACGTGACCCTGTTCCACCACGTTTTGCTGGTGAAGTTATCCTGTTCCACCATGTTCTGCAGGAGGTCACGTGACCCCGTTCCAACACGTTCTGCAGGAGGTCATGTGACCCCGTTCCAACACGTTCTGCAGGAGGTCATGTGACCCCGTTCCAACACGTCCTGCAGGAGATCATGTGACACCGTTCTACCACGTTTTGCAGATCAAGTGACCCTGTTCCACCACGTTTTGCAGGTCACGTGATCTTGTTCCACCATGC
Organism: Melanotaenia boesemani; assembly: GCF_017639745.1. NCBI lineage: Eukaryota > Metazoa > Chordata > Actinopteri > Atheriniformes > Melanotaeniidae > Melanotaenia > Melanotaenia boesemani. The sequence continues at coordinate 976,877 of NC_055682.1, read as the reverse complement.
TCTGCAGGAGGCCATGTCATCCCGTTCCAACACGTTCTGCAGGAGATCATGTGACCCCGTTCCAACACGTTCTGCAGGAGATCATGGGACCCCGTTCTACCACATTTTGCAGATCACGTGACCCTGTTCCACCACATTTTGCAGGTCACGTGATCCTGTTCCACCATGTTCTGCAGGAGGTCATGTGACCCCGTTCCAACACGTTCTGCAGGAGGTCATGTGACCCCGTTCCACCACGTTCTGCAGGAGGTCATGTGACCCTGTTCCACTACGTTCTGCAGATCATGTGACCCCGTTCCACCACATTCTGCCGGAGATCATGTGGCCCCGTTCCACAGTGTTCTGCAGTTCACGTGACCCCGTTCCACCATGTTCTGCAAGAGGTCATGTGATCCCGTTCGACCATGTTCTGCAGATCACGTGACCCCGTTCCACCACATTCTGCAGGTCATGTGACCCCGTTCCACCACGTTCTGCAGGAGGTCATGTGACCCTTTTCCACCACATTCTGCAGGTCATGTGACCCCGTTCTACCACATTCTGCAGGTCATGTAACCCTGTTCCACCAGATTCTGCAGGAGGTCATGTGACCACGTTCCACCACATTCTGCAGGAGGTCACGTGAGCCCATTCCAACACGTTCTGCAGGAGGTCATGTGTCCCCGTTCCAACACGTTCTGCAGGAGATCATGTGACCCTGTTCTACCACATTTTGCAGATCACGTGACCGTGTTCCACCACGTTTTGCAGGTCACGTGATCCTGTTCCACCGTGTTCTGCAGGAGGTCATGTGATCCCGTTCCAACACGTTCTGCAGGAGGTCATGTGACCCCGTTGTACCACGTTTTGCAGATCATGTGACCCTGTTCCACCACGTTTTGCAGGTCAGGTGATCCTGTTCCACCACGTTCTGCAGGAGATCATGTGACCCTTTTCTACCACATTTTGCAGATCACGTGACCGTGTTCCACCACGTTTTGCAGGTCACGTGATCCTGTTCCACCGTGTTCTGCAGGAGGTCATGTGATCCCGTTCCAACACGTTCTACAGGAGGTCCTGTGACCTCATTCCAACACTTTCTGCAGGAGATCATGTGACCCCGTTCCAACAAGTTCTGCAGGAGATCATTTCACCCTGTTGCACCACGTTTTGCAGGTCACGTGATCCTGTTCCACCATGTTCTGCAGGAGGTCATGTGATCCCGTTCCAACACGTTTTTGCAGGAGGTCATGTGACCCCGTTCCAACTCGTTCTGCAGGAGATCATGTGACCCCGTTCTACCACGTTTTGCAGATCATGTGACCCTGTTCCACCACGTTTTGCAGGTCATGTGATCCCGTTCCTACACGTTCTGCCGGAGGTCATGTGACCCCGTTCCACCACATTCTGCAGGTGGTCACGTGACACTGATCCACCACGTTCTGAAGGAGGTCCTGTGACCCCGTTCCACCACATTTTGCAGATCACTTGACCCTGTTCCACCACATTTTGCAGGTCGTGTGATCCAGTTCCACCACATTCTGCAGGAGGTCATGTGACCCCGTTCCACCACATTCTGCAGGAGGTCACGTGACACTGATCCACCACGTTCTGACGGAGGTCGTGTGACCCCGTTCTACCACGTCTTCCACATCACGTGACCCTGTTCCACCACGTTTTGCTGGTGACGTTATCCTGTTCCACCATGTTCTGCAGGAGGTCACGTGACCCCGTTCCAACACGTTCTGCAGGAGGTCATGTGACCCCGTTCCAACACGTTCTGCAGGAGGTCATGTGACCCCGTTCCAACACGTCCTGCAGGAGATCATGTGACACCGTTCTACCACGTTTTGCAGATCAAGTGACCCTGTTCCACCACGTTTTGCAGGTCACGTGATCTTGTTCCACCATGCTCTGTAGGAGGCCATGTGACCCCGTTCCAACACGTTCTGCAGGAGGTCATGTGACCCCGTTCCAACACGTTCTGCAGGAGATCATGTGACCCCGTTCTACCACGTTTTGCAGATCACGTGACCCTGTTCCACCACATTTTGCAGGTCACGTGATCCTGTTCCACACGTTCTGCAGGAGGTCATGTGACCCCGTTCCAACACGTTCTGCAGGAGGTCATGTGACCCCGTTCCACCACGTTCTGCAGGAGGTCATGTGACCCTGTTCCACTACGTTCTGCAGATCATGTGACCCCGTTCCACCGCATTCTGCCGGAGATCATGTGGCCCCGTTCCACAGTGTTCTGCAGTTCACGTGACCCCTTTCCACCATGTTCTGCAAGAGGTCATGTGATCCCGTTCGACCATGTTCTGCAGATCACGTGACCCCGTTCCACCACATTCTGCAGGTCATGTGACCCCGTTCCACCACGTTCTGCAGGAGGTCATGTGACCCTTTTCCACCACATTCTGCAGGTCATGTGACCCCGTTCTACCAAATTCTGCAGGTCATGTAACCCTGTTCCACCACATTCTGCAATTCATGTGACATGTTTCCACCACGTTCTGCAGTTCATGTGACATGTTTCCACCACGTTCTGCAGGAGGTCACGTGAGCCCATTCCAACACGTTCTGCAGGAGGTCATGTGACCCCGTTCCAACACGTTCTGCAGGAGATCATGTGACCCTGTTCTTCCACATTTTGCAGATCACGTGACCGTGTTCCACCGTGTTCTGCAGGAGGTCATGTGACCCCGTTCTACCACGTTTTGCAGGAGATCATGTGACCCCGTTCTACCACGTTCTGCAGATCATGTAACCCTGTTCCACCACGTTTTGCAGGTCAGGTGATCCTGTTCCACCACGTTCTGCAGGAGGTCATGTGACCCTTTTTCACCACATTCTGCAGGTCATGTGACCCCGTTCTACCACATTCTGCAGGTCATGTAACCCTGTTCCACCAGATTCTGCAGGAGGTCATGTGACCACGTTCCACCACATTCTGCAGGAGGTCACGTGAGCCCATTCCAACACGTTCTGCAGGAGGTCATGTGTCCCCGTTCCAACACGTTCTGCAGGAGATCATGTGACCCTGTTCTACCACATTTTGCAGATCACGTGATCCTGTTCCACCGTGTTCTGCAGGAGGTCATGTGATCCCGTTCCAACACGTTCTGCAGGAGGTCATGTGACCCCGTTGTACCACGTTTTGCAGATCATGTGACCCTGTTCCACCACATTTTGCAGGTCAGGTGATCCTGTTCCACCACGTTCTGCAGGAGATCATGTGACCCTGTTCTACCACATTTTGCAGATCACGTGACCGTGTTCCACCACGTTTTGCAGGTCACGTGATCCTGTTCCACCGTGTTCTGCAGGAGGTCATGTGATCCCGTTCCAACACGTTCTACAGGAGGTCCTGTGACCTCATTCCAACACGTTCTGCAGGAGATCATGTGACCCCGTTCCAACAAGTTCTGCAGGAGATCATTTCACCCTGTTCCACCACGTTTTGCAGGTCACGTGATCCTGTTCCACCATGTTCTGCAGGAGGTCATGTGATCCCGTTCCAACACGTTCTGCAGGAGGTCATGTGACCCCGTTCCAACACGTTCTGCAGGAGATCATGTGACCCCGTTCTACCACGTTTTGCAGATCATGTGACCCTGTTCCACCACGTTTTGCAGGTCATGTGATCCCGTTCCTACACGTTCTGCCGGAGGTCATGTGACCCCGTTCCACCACATTCTGCAGGTGGTCACGTGACACTGATCCACCACGTTCTGAAGGAGGTCCTGTGACCCCGTTCCACCACATTTTGCAGATCACTTGACCCTGTTCCACCACATTTTGCAGGTCGTGTGATCCCGTTCCACCACATTCTGCAGGAGGTCATGTGAACCCGTTCCACCACATTCTGCAGGAGGTCACGTGACACTGATCCACCACGTTCTGACGGAGGTCGTGTGACCCCGTTCTACCACGTCTTGCACATCACGTGACCCTGTTCCACCACGTTTTGCTGGTGAAGTTATCCTGTTCCACCATGTTCTGCAGGAGGTCACGTGACCCCGTTCCAACACGTTCTGCAGGAGGTCATGTGACCCCGTTCCAACACGTTCTGCAGGAGGTCATGTGACCCCGTTCCAACACGTCCTGCAGGAGATCATGTGACACCGTTCTACCACGTTTTGCAGATCAAGTGACCCTGTTCCACCACGTTTTGCAGGTCACGTGATCTTGTTCCACCATGCTCTGCAGGAGGCCATGTGACCCCGTTCCAAGACGTTCTGCAGGAGATCATGTGACCCCGTTCTACCACGTTTTGCAGATCACGTGACCCTGTTCCACCATGTTCTGCAGGAGGTCATGTGACCCCGTTCCAACACGTTCTGCAGGAGGTCATGTGACCCCGTTCCACCACGTTCTGCAGGAGGTCATGTGACCCTGTTCCACTACGTTCTGCAGATCATGTGACCCCGTTCCACCACATTCTGCCGGAGATCATGTGGCCCCCGTTCCACAGTGTTCTGCAGTTCACGTGACCCCTTTCCACCATGTTCTGCAAGAGGTCATGTGATCCCGTTCGACCATGTTCTGCAGATCACGTGACCCCGTTCCACCACATTCTGCAGGTCATGTGACCCCGTTCCACCACGTTCTGCAGGAGGTCATGTGACCCTTTTCCACCACATTCTGCAGGTCATGTGACCCCGTTCTACCAAATTCTGCAGGTCATGTAACCCTGTTCCACCACATTCTGCAGTTCATGTGACATGTTTCCACTACGTTCTGCAGTTCATGTGACATGTTTCCACCACGTTCTGCAGGAGGTCACGTGAGCCCATTCCAACACGTTCTGCAGGAGGTCATGTGACCCCGTTCCAACACGTTCTGCAGGAGATCATGTGACCCTCTTCTACCACATTTTGCAGATCACGTGACCGTGTTCCACCGTGTTCTGCAGGAGGTCATGTGACCCCGTTCTACCACGTTTTGCAGGAGATCATGTGACCCCGTTCTACCACGTTCTGCAGATCATGTAACCCTGTTCCACCACGTTTTGCAGGTCAGGTGATCCTGTTCCACCACGTTCTGCAGGAGATCATGTGACCCCGTTCTACCACGTTTTGCAGATCATGTGACCCTGTTCTACCACGTTTTGCAGATCATGTGACCCTTTTCCACCACGTTTTGCAGGTCAGGTGATCCTGTTCCACCACGTTCTGCAGATCACTAACCGTGTTCCACCACGTTTTGCAGGTCACGTGACCCCGTTCCACCACATTCTGTAGGAGGTCATGTGACCCCGTTCCACCACATTCTGCAGGAGGTCACGTGACACTGATCCACCGCGTTCTGAAGGATGTCGTGTGACACCGTTCTACCACGTTTTGCAGATCACGTGACCCTGTTCCACCACGTTTTGCAGGTCACGTTATCCTGTTCCACCATGTTCTGCAGGAGGTCATGTGACCCCGTTCCAACACGTTCTGCAGGAGGTCATGTGACCCCGTTCCAACACGTTCTGCAGGAGGTCATGTGACCCCGTTCCAACACGTTCTGCAGGAGATCATGTGACCCCGTTGTACCACGTCTTGCAGATCATGTGACCCTGTTCCACCACGTTTTGCAGGTCAGGTGATCCTGTTCCACCACGTTCTGCAGGAGAACATGTGACCCCATTCTACCACGTTTTGTAGATTATGTGACCCTGTTCCACCACGTTTTGCAGGTCACGTGATCCTGTTCCACCATGTTCTGCATGAGGTCATGTGACCCAGTTCCAACACGTTCTGCAGGAGGTCATGTGACCCCGTTCCAACACGTTCTGCAGGAGGTCATGTGACCCCGTTCTACCACGTTTTGCAGATCATGTGACCCTGTTCCACCACGTTTTGCAGGTCAGGTGATCCTGTTCCGCCACGTTCTGCAGGAGATCATGTGACCCCGTTCTACCACGTTTTGCAGATCATGTGACCCTGTTCCACCACGTTCTGCAGGTCATGTGATCCCGTTCCAACACGTTCTACAGGAGGTCATGTGACCCCATTCCAACACGTTCTGCAGGAGATCATGTGACCCCGTTCCAACACGTTCTGCAGGAGATCATGTGACCCTGTTCCACCACGTTTTGCAGGTCACGTGATCCTGTTCCACCATGTTCTGCAGGAGGTCATGTGATCCCGTTCCAACACGTTCTGCAGGAGGTCATGTGAACCCGTTCCAAAACGTTCTGCAGGAGATCATGTGACCCCGTTCTACCACGTTTTGCAGATCATGTGACCCCGTTCTACCACGTTTTGCAGATCATGTGACCCTGTTCCACCACGTTTTGCAGGTCATGTGATCCTGTTCCAACACGTTCTACAGGAGATCATGTGACCCCATTCCAACACGTTCTGCAGGAGATCAAGTGACCCCGTTCCAACAAGTTCTGCAGGAGATCATGTGACCCTGTTCCACCACGTTTTGCAGGTCACGTGACCCCGTTCCACCACATTCTGCAGGAGGTCATGTGACCCCTGTTCCACCACATTCTGCAGGAGGTCACGTGACACTGATCCACCGCGTTCTGAAGGAGGTCGTGTGACCCCGTTCTACCACGTTTTGCAGATCACGTGACCCTGTTCCACCACGTTTTGCAGGTCACGTTATCCTGTTCCACCATGTTCTGCTGGAGGTCACGTGACCCCGTTCCAACACGTTCTGCAGGAGGTCATGTGACCCCGTTCCAACACGTTCTGCAGGAGGTCATGTGACCCCGTTCCAACACGTTCTGCAGGAGATCATGTGACCCCGTTGTACCACGTCTTGCAGATCATGTGACCCTGTTCCACCACGTTTTGCAGGTCACGTGATCCTGTTCCACCATGTTCTCCAAGAGGTCATGTGACCCCGTTCCAACACGTTCTGCAGGAGGTCATGTGACCCCGTTCCAACACGTTCTGCAGGAGGTCATGTGACCCCGTTCCAAGACGTTCTGTAGGAGGTCATGTGACCCCGTTCCAACACGTACTGCAGGAGGTCATGTGACCCCGTTCTACCACGTTTTGCAGATCACATGACCGTATTCCACAACGTTTTGCAGGCCATGTGGCCCTGTTCCACCACGTTCTGCAGGAGGTCATGTGGAACGGGGTCAAAGTGGAAAAGATTCCACCACGTTTTAGAGACCAGGTGATCCTGTCCCACCTCGTTTTGCAGGAGGTCATGTGACCCCGTTCCACCACATTCTGCAGGTCATGTGACCCCGTTCCACCACGTTCTGCAGGAGGTCATGTGACCCTTTTCCACTACGTTCTGCAGATCACGTGACCCCGTTCCACCACATTCTGCCGGAGATCATGTGGCCCCTTTCCACCATGTTCTGCAGTTCACGTGACCCCGTTCCACCATGTTCTGCAGGAGGTCATGTGATCCCGTTCGCCCACGTTCTGCAGGTCATGTGACCTTGTTCCACCACGTTCTGCAGGTCACGTGACACTGATCCACCGCGTTCTGAAGGAGGTCGTGTGACCCCGTTCTACCACGTTTTGCAGATCACGTGACCCTGTTCCACCACGTTTTTCAGGTGACGTTATCCTGTTCCACCATGTTCTGCAGGAGGTCACGTGACCCCGTTCCAACACGTTCTGCAGGAGGTCATGTGACCCCGTTCCAACACGTTCTGCAGGAGGTCATGTGACCCCGTTCCAACACGTTCTGCCGGAGATCATGTGGCCCCTTTCCACCATGTTCTGCAGTTCACGTGACCCCGTTCCACCACATTCTGCCGGAGATCATGTGGCCCCTTTCCACCATGTTCTGCAGTTCACGTGACCCCGTTCCACCATGTTCTGCAGGAGGTCATGTGATCCCGTTCGCCCACGTTCTGCAGGTCATGTGACCTTGTTCCACCACGTTCTGCAGGTCACGTGACACTGATCCACCGCGTTCTGAAGGAGGTCGTGTGACCCCGTTCTACCACGTTTTGCAGATCACGTGACCCTGTTCCACCACGTTTTGCAGGTGACGTTATCCTGTTCCACCATGTTCTGCAGGAGGTCACGTGACCCCGTTCCAACACGTTCTGCAGGAGGTCATGTGACCCCGTTGTACAACGTTTTGCAGATCATGTGACCCTGTTCCACCACGTTTTGCAGGTCAGGTGATCCTGTTCCACCACATTCTGCAGGAGATCATGTGACCCCATTCTACCACGTTTTGTAGATCATGTGACCCTGTTCCACCACGTTCTGCAGGTCACGTGATCCTGTTCCACCATGTTCTGCAAGAGGTCATGTGACCCTGTTCCAACACGTTCTGCAGGAGGTCATGTGACCCCGTTCCAACACGTTCTGCAGGAGGTCATGTGACCCCGTTCCAAGACATTCTGTAGGAGGTCATGTGACCCCGTTCCAACACGTTCTGCAGGAGATCATGTGACCCCGTTCTACCATGTTTTGCAGATCACATGACCGTATTCCACAACGTTTTGCAGGCCATGTGGCCCTGTTCCACCACGTTCTGCAGGAGGTCATGTGGAACGGGGTCAAAGTGGAAAAGATTCCACCACGTTTTAGAGACCACGTGATCCTGTTCCACCTCGTTTTGCAGGAGGTTATGTGACCCCGTTCCACCACATTCTGCAGGTCATGTGACCCCGTTCCACCACGTTCTGCAGGAGGTCATGTGACCCTTTTCCACTATGTTCTGCAGATCACGTGACCCCGTTCCACCACATTCTGCCGGAGATCATGTGGCCCCTTTCCACAGTGTTCTGCAGTTCACGTGACACCGTTCCACCATGTTCTGCAGGAGGTCATGTGATCCCGTTCGCCCACGTTCTGCAGGTCATGTGACCTTGTTCCACCACGTTCTGCAGGTCATGTGACCTTGTTCCACCACGTTCTGCAGGAGGTCACGTGACCCCGTTTAACTACGTTTTGCAGATCACGTGTTCCTGTTCCACCACGTTCTGCAGGACGTCCCGAGACTCCGTTCCACCATGTTCTGCAGGTCATGTGACCCTTTTCCACCACATTCTGCAGGAGGTCAGGTGACCCCCTGAGCCGCTTTTATCTATCTGTTCTGTAGCAGGTCCCAGACTTTGGAATCATCTGATCCTTAATGTCAGATCTCAGATCTCAGTCTCTACAGAAGCTGTGCTTGTATGGACAAGCTTGTAGCACACAGTGACTTAAACTTTTCTTCTTTATCATTTTTTTTTTTTTTGCTCTATTGTTTTTAATGATGGCATTGCATTCCTGTCTTGTATTTTAGTTTGTAAGTTGGCAACAGTTGTTGAAAATGTGCTGTATGAATTCATTTAACCCTAAATGCTAGCAGAAGTTCTAATTTTTCCATGCGTTTGGTATGTGCAGGAACTTGAGTGTGCAGCATTTTACAGTCAGAAAGAAAAGGTTGCGTCTTGTACGGACACTGGGTGGGTTTTCAGGAGGACAGCTGCAGAGTTTCCACCTCAGATCTAACACTCCTTTCTATCCTCTCTTTCTCTTTAACTTGTTACTGTTTTTTCATAATTTGTAAATAATTTTATTTATTCATTTTAACTGTTAATTGTTGTAATTGTTACTTTGGTTGTAACTGATATTTTTTGCTGCCTCTTGGCCAGGACTTCCTTGCAAAAGAGGTTTTTAATCTCAATGGGACTTCCTGGTTAAATAAAGGTTAAATTTAAAAAAATTAAAAAAAAATACATGGAAACTTCTCTCTGCTCATGTTCTTGCTTTTTCCTCAACGTGTCCATCTCCACATGCTCAGATCTCTGACATCCAGTAAAATCACAGCTATGACTCAGACGTTTCTGCAGGTGTTGGACTCCACAGACTCAGACTGATTCGGTAAGTCCTGCAGCTCATATTGTTAAATGGAGGAGTTACCCTGCAGAGCAGCTGATCTGCAGACATCTGAAACACTAAAACAAGCTCAGTTTGATGCTGTCAGCTCATTTATCAGCGTTAATCTGTATGATGCAGGACAATATCCTGACTCATTTCTGTGCCACTGCTTCCAGACTGCTGACTGTTAAACCACAAAAGAAGAAACCACAATGACCTGAATAAAACATGACCTATTTTTCCAACATCTCTTTCTGAAATAGTATCCAGGAACACTTTGTTAGGGAAACTCTGAGTCTAAACTCCAACTTCAGGCTAAAAGTTCAGAAAAAAAACAACCAGAACCACTAGTAGAGTGAAGACTCACCAATATTCTGAGACATTTGCACAGTTTGCAAACTAATGGGCTCGACACACGGGACGCGACGACGGCGTCGCTCTCTCGGATCACTTTTCTCCAAGAAATGTGATTGGTTGTGATATTGGAGGGAATTCTGACATGTTGAAAGCAGTCGGTGACAGACGAGGATGAAGAGTCAGCAGATTTTGCTGGAACTGAGAAATCTGCTGCTGACTCTACTGAACAAAGAGAAAGACAAGCCTGGGTTCATCCTATGATACAAACCAGGAACCAGCATGGTGAAGACCATCACCTGATGGACCTCAAGGCCGATCCAGATAAATCCAGGACCTACGTTCAGACAAATTCCCCCGGCACCATGTGGCAGCCTTTTATTTCCATCTCTATAATCTCTGCGTGAAGTCTGGGAAGGTCAGACAGCCAGAATGAGCCGATCCTCCATGTTGGAAGTGTCTGCAGACGGCGCTGTCTAGCCTGCTGTCATTGGTCAGTCAGTGGAACCCTCGCTGGTTGGTTGTAGTGCCAGGCGACAGCGACAAAAGTTGGACAGTTTTCTATTTTCTTGTGTCGCGTTGCAACCCCCCGTGTGCACGTCTACGTGAACGAGCGCAACATTTCACATGCACGAATGTGGCCTGTGGCTTGGCTGGAGGAGGGCGGCCATTTTCACCTCATCATCCAACAGGAGATGATGGAGAAGGAGAGGCGTCGCCTCGCGAGTACCCAGCCCAGAACCAGTTAGCATCTTAAACTTTTGACACACTAACCAGTTAGCATGCTAACCTTTTGGTAAATGGTAAGTGGGAAATGGACTGTACTTCTAGTGCTTTCCAGTTGTCCTAATTTTGAGTGGCCAAGAGTTGGTGGTCATTACCAGGGATTTGGTGCTCTAGTTGCACCAACTCAGAAAAAATGGACGCCTCCAAAACAGCCAATTTTTTTTACAATCATGCTGTATAAAAAAATATAAAATTATAAACCCATTGAAAAAATGAAAACAGCAGCCAATTTTGGTGATAATGATTAATAAACCACACATATTGATGAGATCTTTCTCAAACAAACCTGCTGTAACAACGGGATTATATAAGAATTATATACACACCTGGACAAAAATGATGGTCCCCTTAACTTAATATTTAGTTGAACAACCTTTTGAGGCAACCACTGCAACCCAACGATTCCTGTAACTGTCAGTGAGACGTCTGCACCTCTCAGCAGGTATTTTGATCCACTCCTCATAAGCAAACTGCTCCAGTTGTCTCAGGTTTGAAGGAGCCTTTTCCAGACGCCATGTTTCAGCTCCTTCCAAAGATGCTCAATAGGATTTAGGTCAGGGCTCATAGAAGCCACTTTAGAATAGTCCATGTTTTCCTCTTAGCCATTCTTGGTGTTTTTAGCTGTGTTTTGGGTCTTTGTCCTGTTGTAAGACCCATGACCTGCGACTGAGACCAAGCTTTCTGACACTGGCCAGCACATTTCTCTGTAGAATCCTTGATAGTCTTGAGATTTCATTGTAGCTGCACAGATTCAAGACACCCTGTACCAGATGCAGCAAAGCAGCCAGAACATAACAGAACCTCCTCCATGTTCCACAGTAGGGACGGTGTTCGTTTCTTCATATGCTTCATTTCTCCGTCTGGAAACATAGAGCTGATGTGTCTTGGTAAAAAGTTCCATTTCTGTCTCATCTGTCCATAGGACATTCTCCCAGAAGCTTTGTGGCTTGTCAGCATGTAGTTTGGCTTTTTTATGGTTTGTTTTTAACAATGGTTCCTCCTTGGTCGTCTCCCATTAAGTCCACTTTGGCTCAAACAAGGACGGATGCTGCGATCTGACACTGATGTTCCTTCAGCCTGAAGTTCATCTTTAATCTCTTTAGAAGTTTTTCTGGGCTCTTTTGTTACCGTTCGTATTATCCGTCTCTTTGGTTTGTCATCGGTTTTCCTCCTGCGGCCACGTCCAGGGAGGTTGGCTACAGTCCCATGGATCTTAAATTTCTGAATAATATGTGCAGCTGTAGTCACAGGAACATCAAGCTGCTTGGAGATGGTCTTATAGCCTTTACCTTTAACATGCTGGTCTATAATTTTCTTTCTAACCTCCTGAGACAACTCTTTCCTTTGCTTCCTCTGGTCCATGTTGAGTGTGGTACACACCATGTCACCAAACAGCACAGTGACTACCTGTAGCCTATATATAGACCCACCGACTGGTTACAAGCTTGTAGACACCTGTGATGCTAATTAGTGGACACACCTTGGATTAACAAGTCCCTTTGCTCACATTATTTTCAGTCTTTTCTAGGGGTACCATCATTTTTGTCCAGGCCTGTTTCATGAGTTTAGTTTTAAATAATTCTGTTGAAACATGGTTGAAAAGCAACGTCTGACTTTCACTGGTTAAATTTCATAGAATTTTTATTTATTACTTTAGTCAGATTTTATAGTTATTTGTGTGACCATTGTCAGTTTTTCTTTCATTAACTGAAGGGAGCCAACAATTTTATCCACGTGTCTAAATACAAAGGATTTTAATAAAGACAACAACTGACTACAAGTGGTACTGGGCACAGCCATCTTAAAATCTTTTAACTAACTAACTAACTAACTAACTAACTAACTAACTAACTAACTAACTAACTAACTAACTAACTAACTGTCTGATTGATTGATTGATTTGTTTTGATTGGATAATGCAAAAAACAACTTAATTAATTAATTAATTAATTTGTTTATTGGTTCATTCATTATCCAATTGAAACAAATCCATTATATGATCCATATTCAGCCAATTTATGCAGACATTCTGACTCCTTAACATATTTACAACTATTGAGGTTTTTCTAAGGCCAGGAAATCCTATTGTGGGCTGATAAACTCTGAGTCCTGGCTTTAATTTAAACTGATTAATCAAATTATTAAACATCAAAAACACAAAAACTTTCTCTCAGAAACAGAAACACAGTTCTTTTGCTGACATGAGCAGGGGTTAGCATGACTCTATTCTATTCTATTCTATTCTATTCTATTCTATTCTACAGTCATTTAGCAGACACTTTTATCCAAAGCGACTTACATTCGAGAGTAAGAACAACACAAGCAAGATTTCAACCAGGAGTGACGTCATCATTAAGTTGTATTCAGACTGCTGGAGTCCAGGTGGACCAGGTGCTGTCATGTAGTACTAGAGGCTGGGCTTATTAGACTCACCTCTGTCCCGGGGCCCATCTCTGCCTCTCTGATCATTGTTGCCCCTCTGTGCGGTGAGAATGGGGTTGTGTCCTCTGTGTGGGTCTGTGCTCAACACTGCAGCTGTTGGTGTACCAGGCAGTTCTCAGAAAAAGCAGCACATGGGAATCTTGGATGTCCGAGCGGCCGAAGATCTGGACTTCTCTGTAGCTGGCAGCCTGCTCTTGGCTTGAAGTCTGGCTGTAATGAGCTGTTTATATCTGCCGTGATCAGGAGGCGCTGGTGGCAGAACCCACTGCAGCCGGGTCAGATCTGCCTGGGATGGGATCACCATTGCATAACAGCAGATTTTTATCTAATTACACTCAGAAAATTGTTTGGCAGCGTCGTGCTGATGGAGGACAGGAAACAACTTGTTGACCTGTCCTCAGGTTAAAGCTCCCTCATTAACATATAAATAACCTTTTCTTCTCTCTTTACAATCTGTTATTTAGAGCAAATATTTGATGGACCCAGAATACTGAGAGATCAAATGTCCTTGGGACGTCTCTTCAGGTTTTCCTGTTCATGAGTATCGACGGGCTCATTCCACTTTGAACCTCTGTCATCAAAAGTAGGTCCACACACCACGGAGCCTCCATCGTCAGGTGGTCCAGAGACGATGGCACCTCCGTCATCGAGAGGTCCAGATACGATGGTGCCTCGGTCATCAGGAGAAGATTCAGAGATGACGGAGCCTCCGTCATCGGGAGGTCCAGAGACGATGGCGCCTCGGTCATCAGGAGGTTCAGAGACGATGGCGCCTTGATCGTCAGGAGGTCCAGAGACCATGGCGCCTCGGTCATCAGGAGAAGATTCAGAGACGACAGAGCCTCCGTCATTGGGAGGTCCAGAGACGATGGCGCCTCGTTCATGAGGAGGTTCAGAGACAATGGCGCCTCATTCGTCGGGTGGTCCAGAGACGATGGCGCCTTGGTCATCAGGAGAAGACTGAGAGACGACGGAGCCTCCGTCATCGGGAGGTCCAGAGATGATGGTGCCTCGGTCATCAGGAGGTCCAGAGACGAAGAAGCCTCGGTCATCAGGAGAAGGTTCAGAGACAACGAAGCCTCCATCGTCGGGTGGTCCAGAGACGATGGCGCCTCCCTCATCAGGAGGTCCAGAAATGATGGCACCTCGTCATCGGGAGGTCCAGAAACGATGGCGCCTCGATCGTCAGGAGATCCAGAGATGATGGCGCCTCCGTCATCGGGAGGTCCAGAGATGAAGGAGCCTCGGTCATCGGGAGGTTCAGAGACGATGGTGCCTCCGTCATTGGGAGGTTCAGAGATGATGGCGCCTCCATCATCGGGAGGTCCAGAGACCATGGAGCCTGGGTCATCGGGAGAAGGTTTAGAGACGATGGTGCCTCCATCATCAGGTGGTCCAGAGACCATGGAGCCTGGGTCATCGGGAGAAGGTTTAGAGACGATGGCGCCTCCATCATCAGGTGGTCCAGAGACAATGGCGCCTCCGTCATCAGGAGGTCCAGAGACGATGGCGCCTCCGTCATCGGGCGGTCCAGAGACGATGACGCCTCAGTCATCGGGAGGTCCAGAGATGACGGAGCCTCCGTCATCAGGTGGTCCAGAGACGAAGGAGCCTCCATCATCGGGTGGTCTAGAGACGATGGCGCCTCGGTCATCAGGAGGTTCAGAGACGATGGCGCCTCCGTCATCAGGTGGTCCAGGAAAGATGGTGCCTCGGTCATTAGGAGAAGGTTCGGAGATGACGGAGCCTCCATCATCGGGAGAAGGTTCAGAGACGATGGCGCCTCGGTCATCAGGAGGTTCAGAGACGATGGCGCCTCCGTCATCAGGAGGACCAGAGACGACAGAGCCTCCGTCATTGGGTGGTCAAGAAACGATGGCGCCTCTGTCATCGGGAGGTCCAGAGATGATGGCGCCTCCATCATCGGGAGGTCCAGAGACCATGGAGCCTGGGTCATCGGGAGAAGGTTTAGAGACGATGGCGCCTCCATCATCAGGTGGTCCAGAGACCATGGAGCCTGGGTCATCGGGAGAAGGTTTAGAGACGATGGCGCCTCCATCATCAGGTGGTCCAGAGACCATGGAGCCTGGGTCATCGGGAGAAGGTTTAGAGACGATGGCGCCTCCATCATCAGGTGGTCCAGAGACAATGGCGCCTCCGTCATCAGGAGGTCCAGAGACGATGGCGCCTCCGTCATCGGGCGGTCCAGAGACGATGACGCCTCAGTCATCGGGAGGTCCAGAGATGACGGAGCCTCCGTCATCAGGTGGTCCAAAGACGATGGCGCCTCCGTCATCAGGAGGTCCAGAGACGAAGGAGCCTCTGTCATCGGGAGAAGGTTTAGAGACGATGGCGCCTCCATCATCAGGAGGTTCAGAGACAATGGCGCCTCGTCATCGGGATGTCCAGAGACGATGGCGCCTCCGTCATCAGGAGGTCCAGAGACAATGGCGCCTCCGTCATCGGGCGGTCCAGAGACGAAGGAGCCTCGGTCATCGGGAGAAGATTCAGAGAAGACGGAGCCTCCATCATCGGGAGAAGGTTCAGAGACGATGGCGCCTCGGTCATCAGGAGGTTCAGAGACAATGGCGCCTCCTTCATCAGGAGGACCAGAGACGACAGAGCCTCCATCATTGGTTGGTCCAGAAACGATGGCGCCTCTGTCATCAGGAGGTCCAGAGATGATGGCGCCTCCATCATCGGGAGGTCCAGAGACCACAGAGCCTGGGTCATCGGGAGAAGGTTTAGAGACGATGGCGCCTCCATCATCAGGTGGTCCAGAGACAATGGCGCCTCCGTCATCAGGAGGTCCAGAGACGATGGCGCCTCCGTCATCGGGCGGTCCAGAGACGATGACGCCTCCGTCATCGGGAGATCCAGAGACGAAGGAGCCTCGGTCATCGGGAGAAGGTACAGAGACGACGGAGCCTTCGTCATCAGGCGGTCCAGAGGCAACGGATCCTCCATCATCGGGAGAAGGTTCAGAGACGATGGCACCTCGGTCATCAGGAGGTTCAGAGACGATGGCACCTCGGTCATCAGGAGGTTCAGAGACGATGGCGCCTCCATCATTGGGAGGAGGTTCAGAGATGATGGAGCTTCTGTCATCAGGAAGAGCTCCAGAGATGATGGACCCTCCTTCACAGCGGCGGCCTTGGTCCTTAGAGGTAGAGGCTCAGGCTGGCCCTGGTCCTGGTAGAAGTAAAACCAGAGAAAAACATTATTCCTTACTTATAAGAATGACTTGGTGTTTGAATGACCACAAAAACTTAACCCTGAAGATCATGAGTGAACAGAAGGAGGATTAATGAGAAGTTTGATCCAAGCTGAGGACATCTTTCCAGCTTTCTCCTGCAGGTCTTCACTGCGTGACTGGACACAAAGATCAGGTGAGAACAAACCAAGATGACCGTACAGGCTGTCAGGCTTCTGCAGTGAGTCTCATCTTTAATCTCCCATCCATGGAGGCCAGGGTTCAGGGTGAAGCTAATCTGGGACACGTGAGGACGACATGATGCGGGTCAAATGTTGACAGGATTAAGGGAAAGAGGTTAGAGCAGCAGTGTGACTGTGCAGCTCAGCAGAAACAGGTAATAATGTCAGACAGGTGAGGTCGTCACCTCATTTTCATGGCAAGGCCAGGTTTAAAACTGAGGAAACAGATGCGCTCATGAACACTAAATCAGCTGATACCAAATTTTAATTCAATGGCAGTATCCACGTATCCACTACCAGGCGGAGTGGTTGTTTTTCTTCATGAGGTCACAAAAGGAAAAATCTCAGACTCCCCTGTTTGAGTGCATTCACTAAAGAGTGGAACAAACAGGTGAGAGGGGAGACAGAATTTTCTCTTTTTTTCTCATTTCACGGGCTATGAGGACACATGACTGTTAGAAAACCTTTAGAAAGTGAATTTTGCATAATATGGTACCTTTAAAAGACAACCTACCGACTGCTGTCACCTGATGGCTCATTCTTGAACGGATGAAATCTGATGCAGTGTTTGTGTCTGTATCTTTAAACTTTCTACAAAATCCAGTGTAAAATGAAAGGAGGCTGTAGTTCAGCCTTCAGGTTTCTGCAGGTTTTGTGAATCTGGACAACAGATATGAAGACTTCTGGAGCTTCAAGGACTGTTTGTGAGAAGATGACAGGATGTAGATAAAGCTGGATGTTTTACTGTTTGGTTTTTCCCATTGGTCCTGCTGAACATGACTCCACAGAGGCAGCTCCACTTCTCAGCATCGTCCACGTTTGAGGGGAAGACTGAAAAAAGAAACTACAAAGCACCTGCTGTGTGTGGAGCTAGCTCCTTTGATTTAATGAATGTTGGGAAGCAGCCACATCTGAAACGTCACTGAGGAACTTTAACAAGTGTGATTGTTTTCTTCAAAGTGTTGGCAGAAGGCTGATGTGCTGCAAAAACATCAGGTCTAACTCTAAGCAATCACAAAGGGCTGAACAGGAAAACCAACAGAAAACAGAGTAAAAGCAGTTAAATGTACTCTGCATGAAGCCACGCTACCAGGATGAAGTCTACTGTCATTCGGCTGGAATAACCACCAGCCTCCTAGGAGAGATACCTCCTTCATAGAAGCATCCTCCTCAGCATCATCGTTACCATAACACTGATGAAGTCCTTTTGGAAAAATGGGGTTTGCCATTGGTGAACATGCGTGCATGTTCAGATGTTTGAAGAGTGAAATGACGTTGGAAATGTGCGGTGCCTCACGCCAATTTCATGGCTGGTGTACGCACATTTCTAGCTGCGTGAGCAGCATTAGCAATGTTAGCAGCATTAGCAGCATGAGTAGCATTAGCAACGTTAGCAGCAATAGCAACATTAGCAGCGTTAGCAGCATTAGGAACATTAGCAGCATTAGCAGCATGAGCAGCGTTAGCAACATTAGCAGCATTAGCAGCATGAGCAGCTTTAGCAGCATTAGCAACATTGGCAGCGTTAGCAGCATTAGCCACATTAGCAGCTTTAGCAGCAATAGCAGCATGAGCAGCATAAGCAGGATTAGCAGGGTTACCATCATTAGCAGCGTTAGCAGCATTAGCAGCATGAGCAGCATGAGCAGCATTAGCAGCATGAGCGGTGTTAGCAGCATTAGCAATGTTAGCAGCATTAGCAATGTTAGCAGCATTAGCAGCATGAGTAGCATTAGCAACGTTAGCAGCAATAGCAACATTAGCAGCGTTAGCAGCATTAGCAACATTAGCAGCATTAGCAGCATGAGCAGCTTTAGGAGCATTAGCAACATTAGCAGCTTTAGTAGCATTAGCAACATTAGCAGCATTAGCAGTATTAGCAACATTGGCAGCATTAGCAGCATGAGCAGCATTAGCAGCATTAGCAGCATGAGCGGCGCTAGCAGCATTAGCAACATTAGTAGCGTTAGCAGCATTAGCAACATTAGCAGCATGAGCAGCATTAGCAGCATTAGCAGCACGAGCAGCGTTAGCAGCATTAGCAACATTAGCAGCGTGAACAGCATTAGCAACGTTAGCAGCATTGGCAGCATGAGCAGCATTAGCAGCGTGAACAGCATTAGCAACGTTAGCAGCATTGGCAGCATGAGCAGCGTTAGCAGCATGAGTAGCATTAACAGCGTTAGCAGCATGAGCAGCATTAGCAGGGTGAGCAGTGGGAGCAACGTTAGCAGCATTAGCAGATGCTGTAAACGGTGCTCATAAGGTGGTTTTTCAGACGTGTCACATTTACATGTCCCCGGACGTGATGTAGCGGGTCTTGTGACCAGTTCAATTCAAGGAAAGATGATGTGGTATAAGTTAATGCAGGAGATGCAGAGTTTTACAAAGAGTTACAACCTCCGAAGCGGATGAGATTTTACCAGAATATTAGCTAATGCGCTAGACACTGTTCTATAGAAACACCAGCAAATTGTAATTGCACTATGTTGAAATTTCAGAAATACGGCTTTTATTTAGCAAAAAACGGTAATGGAAACTCAGCTTACGTACAAAGAACTCTGGTTAATAACCCTGTCATGAAGCGTGACTTTGTGAGGCCTTTCATGAGCGTGGACTCTCTCATCTTTGCCTTGGAAACTTTCTTGATCGAAAGCCTCTCCATTTCCTCGTCGCTCTCCTGTAACTTTCTGATCGTGCAGAGAATCTCAGGCGTGGCTCATTTACAATTGATTATTTAAATGGAGGCATGGACGAGGAGGAGTAGGGTAACACGCTTGCTCTATTCCACGTTGGTTGGAATGTACAAAGGAAATGATGCATGTGCGTGTGCACAGATTCATACGTCTGGACTCTTCTGTGAGGTTGACGTGTTCTGGATTTGAGCGTACGCCATGTTTCAGTTGGAAATCCACGCTCGCTTCCTGCGTGACGCCCCAGATCACTAACTGATCTGAGTCTGATTGATCTTCCTAACCTTGCTGCTGCTGATGAAGATTTCTGTGTATGATGAAGAGCACCTCTGAGATCAGCTGAAGCAGTTCTTGCTGCTTCAGGGTCGAGATCGTGTTCTGAGCCGAAACATCAGAAACCTCTTATCAGCACAAACCAGCCAGATCTGCTGGAGATAAGAGTGTTTGTGTGTGTGCCGCAGATTAAATGCAGCTTGTAGTCCCTCCTCCTCCTCCTCCTCCTTCTCTCTGTATATATACAGCGGAGGAGCAGCTCTCCTCCAGGACTCGTAGTGTGTTCAGCAGAGAGAGAGAGCGGCAGAGAGACACTGACTGACTGTTGATCAGCTGATGATGGAGGATTATACTTTTCCAGTCTGGTTTTACGTGGCTGTTGTGGCTGTTTTTCTTGGCGGGGTCCTGAAGAAGGTCCTGGAATTCCACCTGAGTGCGGGCCCCACCCTGGTAGCCTGGCTGGGGGCCACGGTGCTGATGGAGAGGCTGTGGGAGTTCTGCCTGCCGGCGCTGCTGCTGCTGGTGCTGTTCGGGCTCGCCTGCTGCCTCCGCTCTGCTTCCAGAATCAGAATGCCACCCGCCACCCTGCCCGCCTGGGGCAAGGCTGTCTTCATCACAGGTAAGAGGAGGCTCCGCCCTCTTTCTCCTGCTGAAATCTGTGCAGTTCAGGTGTTTTCCAGGTGTTCCTCACAGCAGAAGGCACACATGTTAGATCGTATGCTGCTGGATGGAAAGTTAAGGGAAAACCAGTCTGAGGTCTTTTTTTGGATTTGGAAAACTGGAAGTTTGTCATCTGATCTGGAAACATAAAAATCAAAGTTTATCAGAAAACCTGAAGCTCAGAGGAAGTCAGAAAAATATCCACAGTCCAAATTCCTGCAGGAGGTTTTCACACCTGCTAAGGCTGAAATTCTCCTGTAAATCTGCCAGAAATGTGTCTGACGACGTAAAGAGCTGAGCAGCAGCTGGAAAACTGGCCGGCTGGGTGTGTGCGTGGGTGGTGAGGGGGGTCCTCCTGACAGAAGTCTCAGGGTAACATCAGTGGTATGTTTGCAGGTTAAACTGGAGTGTTTTTGTCCTAGTTTCTGTTATTTGAGCAGCAGGGAAACAAGGCAGATAAGAGGCTGAGTAGTTTATGTGTGTGTGTGTGTGTGTGTGTGTGTGTGTGTGCACACGCGTGCATGTGTGGGTGTGTGCTTGGACTGACCTCTGCCTCCATGCTGCTGCCTGACGGCCAGCTGGCTCTGGACTCTTTGTGTCGTAGTTAACGAGATAATCAGATCTGCAGATTAAAGCGACTCTGTCTTTGTGTAGCTGTTCTCGGCTGTAATCTGCACAGAAACACACACGGTGGAAACTTTTCCACTCCGGAGCTTTCTGAAAGGTGGAAAACGGCTGTCACCATGGAGACGGACAGAGTCAGCTGCTGTGTTGAATTACCTGCTGCGTAAAACACTGAGAAGTCTGAGAGGTTGCAGAACGAGGAGTTTATGTTCACTGTTTCTGCTGTGTTTGATACGAGTGGAGTGCTGCACCCGAACAAGCCAAGTCGTGGCAAAGGTTTCTTCTGAGACTCCACGTGGAGAAAAAACATCTGGCTTTGTCTGACATTTCATGATGCGTTTCTTTAAAAACCTAATTTACATCTTTTGTGTGGGACAGGAAACCAAACCTAAGGTGCTGCAACAGAAGTTTTCCTTATGGGTAATGATGTGGCAAAGAGAGAAAAATGTGACTCTTGACTCACTTTATTAAAGATGCATGGAAAAAGTTCAAATGGGCACTCTGCCTTCATCAGCGTGAAGGCAAGGCCCCGGAGCACCAACCCAAGCCACCCCACACCGAAGACGACTCCAGCCCCACACGAAGGGCGGCAGTGAAGAGCCCCAGCAAGAGCCCCCCACGGTCTTGGGGCACAGGTCCCAGTGGGCCAAGATCGACAGCTGCAGGCCCCGGTCAGTAACGTCACACATAACCCACCAACCATGCCCCGTGGGAGACACCCCAGGCATACCAGAAGACAGCGAGCTCCAAGCACAGTCCACACCACCCCCAGCAACTCCGAGGTCCCCATTACCCTCCCCCTCCCTGCTCCTGTTTATGAAGTGTGTGTCGGGCCTTCTTGTAGCAGAGAGTAAAGTCTGTTACGTACTCTGCCAGAATTTTGTTCTTCTTCTTGGTTGCAAGAACAAAGCTGACATTGGTTTGATCATCTCATCCTCCACAGGAAGTGGGCGGGTCTGAGCCGCGGTGTTCCTGTCTGTGTTCCACGTGTTGCCATAATTTTCCTTCTCTTCTCACCACCCTGATCAGCTGGTAATTAAGGCCTCAAAAAGGCCACAAGTCAGTCCGACAAGGCACACGGGTCCAGAGAAATGACCATGTGAAATTCCCTGTGTCCTGTCTTAGTCTCACTTCCTTTGTGTAGTTGAATTGTTTCCTGTTTTGTTTTGAAGTGTCTAATAATAGTTTTAGTAAACTATTTGTCAACCTTTTTACATCTTGTTCCTCCTGAGAGCTGTATTTATGATTAAACCTGCACACAATGAGACTAAATGAGTCTCATGTCTTGCTGCCGTGTAGGCGGCAACATTCCGGTTGGTTCCACCACATCTTGCACCGAGGATTATGGAAAAGCTGGCCACTCTAGTAATACCAGCTGTCTGCACTCTAATGATAGTCTTTTACTGACAGTCCCCAAAGCTCACAGTGAATTTGACAAAAAGGCGTTTAAATGCTCCGCCCCTGCAGCCTGGAACAGCTGACTGACTTAAACCTGCAGCAGCTGATCTCTGAGCTCTTAAAAGAGCTGGGAGACCGACTCAGTAGGTGTCTGCAACTGCCGTCCAGCTAACTATGTGTTCTGTATTCTACTGCCCTCTCAGATTCATATATGTTGTATACTGTAAGTTTTATGTTGTTTGATTTTTGATTGGTTGTTTGAATGCCGAGTGTGTATGATGGAACCTGGACGGATTTTCTGGGCCAGGCCTCCTTTAAGTAAAAACATCTTGTAATCTCAGTGGAACTTCCCTGATAAAATAAAGGTTATATAAAAATGAGAGGGAAAACACACATGTTACTAACATGAAAGCATGCATATATATATATATATATATATATATATATATATATATATATATATATGCATGTGACTACACCGTCTAGTCCCTGCCAAACAAATATAGGCTAATTATAAAAGTGAGGCCAGGGTCTGCCTTCAGTTGGAAAATCCAAAATGTTTCTCGTAGACGGTCACCACCCGTCTAGAAGCAGACACCACCACCACCACGGGATGCTTGTCCGGATGGCTTGAACATGTTGGTCAATCTGCGCTTGGTCCAGACTGAGAGACAGGCTTCTTCAGTCTGGTTCTTTCCAGCTGTAACGTCAGTGGCTACCAGCTATAACAGCTGGACCAGAAGAAGAAGACCTTTAAAGATGGCGACACGGGAGATTCAGCAGATACAGAAGGAACTCCGAGTCCAGCTCAGGGAGGCGAAGGAGCAGAACAACAGCATGAGGGAGGTGTGGAGGGGATGAAGGCTGGCTGCAGCTTCAAGAGAGGTGGTCCATGGAGAGGCAAACCAGCTAAGCCACTTCTTTAATAGGTTTGATCACCCCGACCCATTGACACCCCTGAACACAGAAGCCCTCAGAAGAGGACCCCCACCCCAACGATGGATGGATGGATGGATGGATGGATGGGTTGATGGATGGATGGATGGATGGATGGATAGATGGGTGGATGGATGGATAGATGGATAGATGGATGGATGGATGGATGATGGATGGATGGATAGATGGGTCAATGGATTATGATTGGATGGATAGATGGATGGATGATGGATGGATGGATAGATGGGTCAATGGATTATGACTGGATGGATGATGGATGGATGGGTGGATGGATGGATGGATGGATGGATGGATAGATGGATGGATGGATGGATGGATGGATGGATAGATATATGGATAGATGTGAGTTATGAGCTGGATGTTTAAATCAGGATCCTGGTCTCTGTCAGACCTGGTCTCCTTATCTCTGAGGTCTGAGTTCTGGTTTCTGAGCTGCTAACAGCACAGAGGAAATCCACCTCTACATCATCTGTTATCAGACACTCATTCATCAGGCAAACGGGAGGAAATGTAGAAAGGGAGAGAGAGAGAGAAGGAGGGAGAAATAAAAGAATACTTTTATTTTTCCATGTTGGAGTTTTCTGACGTTCCTGACTTCGTCCTGTTAGAAAAACTTCTCATGAATGTGTTCAGTCCCAGTCTGGTCAGAGTTCTTTGTCCAACAAACATTCCATAGCTTGACATGTTCCGTGTAAACTGGAATTTAACCCTCACATTCTGGAAATCTGAGGAAATAAAGTCTTCCCCTGATTCATCTCTGTAAAATAACATCAGTAGCTCTTCCTCTGGTGGAATTCCACATGAATTCCAGGGATGTTTTTCCTGAGTGCAGAGCCGCTCTCTGACTCCTTGTTCCTCTTCTGTATCAGCAACTCCGAGTCAGCTGGGTCGCCTCCAGAGTAGCAATAAAGCTGATCCTAAACCGCTCCATAGGAATACTTTCCCCTCTTGTCTCTGGGGTTCTGATGGAGGTTTTATTTCCTGGTCCTGGTTCTGATGGTGGTTTTCCTCTCTGGTCCTGGTTCTGATGGAGGTTTTATTTCCTGGTCCTGGTTCTGATGGAGGTTTTCCTCCTGGTCTTGGTTCTGATGGAGGTTTTCCTCCTGGTCCTGATGGAGGCTTTTCTTAGCCAGGTCATTATTTTCATGATTTAAATGAACACGGTTATAAACTGGACTAATGTGGGTCTCATGAAGGACTTGTTTTAACTGGGTATAACTGGACAGCCGTGAACTGGACTGTGTCTGGGAAAGTGAGATGACTTTTTGTGACCTGCTTCTGAATACATTGGTTTTCTTTCCCTTCATAATGTTTTATTTGTCATGAAATCTTGTCCTTTGTGCATAAACTTTGCTGAATTTATGTCTCAGTCATCACTGTCTTTATGGTCTGAACCTCTAAAAGCCAAACTGGGAGCCTGAGGAAGAAGAGCCGTTATTGGGCTTCTTCACCAGGTGGGAAGTGTTCAGTCCAGGAGAGGTCAGAAATCTGATGGTATTGGTCTGTGTCCCTGCAGGATGTGACTCTGGATTTGGGAACGCTGCAGCAAAGCGTCTGGATGCTATGGGCTTTGAGGTGTTTGCCACTGTCTTGGACCTGATGGGAGACGGAGCTAAAGATCTCCAGAGGTGCTGCTCCGCCCGCCTCACCCTCCTGCAGGTGGACATCACGCAGCCACAGCAGGTCCAGCAGGCACTGCTGGACACCAAGGCCAAGCTGGGCCTGAGAGGTGAGGACCGGGTCACCTCTGTCATGACCGCTGTCGGAATTGGAACTAAGCCTAGAACTCGCCGTTAGAATCAGAACCAAACCTAGAACCAGCCGTCGGAATCGGAACCAAACCTAGAATCTGCCGTTGGAATCAGAACCGAACCTAGAATCTGTTGTCGGAATGGGAACCAAGCCTAGAACTCGCCGTCGGAATCAGAACCAAACCTAGAAACCGCCGTCGGAATGGGAACCAAGCCTAGAACCTGCCGTCGGAATCAGAACCAAACCTAGAAACCGCCGTCGGAATCAGAACCGAACCTACAACCCACTGTTGGAATCAAAACCAAGCCTAGAACTCACTGTTGGAATCAGAACCAAACTTAGTATCCGCCGTTGGAATCAGAACCAAACCTAGAATCCGCCGTCGGAATGGGAACCATGCCTAGAACTCGCCGTCGGAATCAGAACCGAACCTACAACCCACTGTTGGAATCAAAACCAAGCCTAGAACTCGCTGTTGGAATCAGAACCAAACTTAGTATCCGCCGTCGGAATCAGAACCAAACCTAGAATCCGCCGTTGGAATGGGAACCAAACCTAGAACTCGCCGTCGGAATCAGAACCAAACCTAGAAACCGCCACCGGAATCAGAACCGAATCTACAGCCCGCTGTCAGAATTAGAACCAAACTTAGTATCCGCTGTCGGAATCAGAACCAAACCTAGAATCCGCCGTCGGAATGGGAACCAAGCCTAGAACTCGCCATCAGAATCAGAACCGAACCTACAATCCACTGTTGGAATCAGAACCAAACCTAGAATCCGCCGTCGGAATGGGAAACATGCCTAGAACTCGCCGTCGGAATCAGAACCGAACCTACAACCCACTGTTGGAATCAAAACCAAGCCTAGAACTCGCTGTTGGAATCAGAACCAAACTTAGTATTCGCCGTCGGAATCAGAACCAAACCTAGAATCTGCCGTCGGAATGGGAACCAAGCCTAGAACTCGCCATCAGAATCAGAACCGAACCTACAATCCACTGTTGGAATCAGAACCAAACTTAGTATCCGCCGTTGGAATCAGAACCAAACCTAGAATCCGCCGTCGGAATGGGAACCATGCCTAGAACTCGCCGTCGGAATCAGAACCGAACCTACAACCCACTGTTGGAATCAAAACCAAGCCTAGAACTCGCTGTTGGAATCAGAACCAAACTTAGTATCCGCCGTCGGAATCAGAACCAAACCTAGAATCCGCCGTTGGAATGGGAACCAAACCTAGAACTCGCCGTCGGAATCAGAACCAAACCTAGAAACCGCCACCGGAATCAGAACCGAATCTACAGCCCGCTGTCAGAATCAGAACCAAACTTAGTATCCGCTGTCGGAATCAGAACCAAACCTAGAATCCGCCATCGGAATGGGAACCAAACCTAGAAACCGCCGCCGGAATCAGAACCAAACCTACAGCCCGCCGTCAGAATGGGAACCAAGCCTAGAACTCGCTGTTGGAATCAGAACCAAACTTAGCATCCGCCCTCGGAATCAGAACCAAACCTAGAATCCACCATCGGAATGGGAACCAAACCTAGAAACCGCCGCCGGAATCAGAACCGAATCTACAGCCCGCTGTCGGAATCAAAACCAAGCCTAGAACTCGCCGTCGGAATCAGAACCAAACTTAGAATCCGCCGTTGGAATGGGAACCAAGCCTGGAACCCGCCATCAGAATCAGAACCAAACCTAGAACTCGCCTTCGGTATACGAACCGAACCTACAACCCACCGTCGGAATCAGAACCAAACCTAGGACTCGCCTTCGGTATACGAACCGAACCTACAACCCACCGTCGGAATCAGAACCAAACCTAGAACTCGCCTTCGGTATACGAACCGAACCTACAACCCACCGTCGGAATCAGAACCAAACCTAGAACTCGCCTTCGGTATACGAACCGAACCTACAACCCACCGTCGGAATCAGAACCAAACCTAGAACTCGCCGTCGGAATCAGAACCAAACCTAGATCCTGGTGTCAGAATCAGAACTAAGCCTAGAACTCGCAGACTGCATCAGAACCAAACCTAGAACCTGCCGTCGGAATGGGAACCAAGCCTAGAACTCGCCGTCGGAATCAGAACCAAACCTAGAACCCGCTGTCGGAATCAGAACCGAACCTACCACCCACTGTTGGAATCAAAACCAAGCCTAGAACTCGCCGTCGGAATCAGAACCAAAGCTAGAATCCGCCGCCGGAATGGGAACCAAGCCTAGAAACCAGATTTAAAATCAAAGCTAGAATGAGATGCTCATCCTGTGCTTCTCTGTGTGTGTGTCTGTGCACACGCGTGTGTCTGTGCATATCTGTGCACGTGTGTGCGTGCGCAGGTTTGTGGGGTTTGGTGAACAACGCTGGTGTGTGCGTGAACTTCGGAGACGTCGAGCTGTCCCTGATGTCCAACTTTCGTGGCTGCATGGAGGTCAACTTCTTTGGAACGTTGAGCATCACCAAGAACTTCCTGCCGCTGCTGCGCCAGGCTAAAGGTCGGATCGTCACCATCTCCAGCCCAGCAGGTGTGTGCACGCACACACATATGCACACACTAAGCTGCACAAATAACTGATTGTATGAGAAAAGTGTGACATGGATCAAATTGATTTAACTCCCAGTTTTCCAGACATTCCTCACTGATGTTCAACTTTTTCATCGAGTTGTTGCCAGATTTAAAAGTTTGTTCTGACTGTAAATGTAAAGCTGCAGCGTGGAACCGATCACAGATCAATAACAGAACCACATAATCCATCATTATAAACTGTGCTTCTATTGGTCTCTAATGACTTTACTAGAATAACTGTTTTCATTCCCTTGAAATGAAGCATTTATTCATGGGTCCACACACATGTAGCTGCCTCCACTTTTACTACTGTGTGTCTGAATGGACAAACAAGCTTTAAAATTCCAGTAGCAGCTTTGTTTAATAGGAGCTAGAGCTCCGTTTGGGATCACTAATGCCTTAAAAGCACCATAGAAGAAGAGTTACCTGGGCTTAGTCCCAAACCGCCCCCTCTGAAGGGGGAGGGTATAAATAAGATGGCCAGGAACGAGATGTCCCCTTCCCTCCACTGGAAAAGTAAAGCACTAGTCACCATGGCAACATAAAGACGCCACAAATTTATCTTTTTAGTGAAACCGCCATTGTCATCCGCGTTTTTTCCATTGTCCCTGAAACATCATAAATTCAGCAGTCACACGTCTTTCAGCTCTGTCAGCATTTCACTTTTCCAGTCAAACCAATGAAACTGTGCTAACGTCACTGAGAGGGCCACCCGACCAGAGAGATAGTCTTCTGGGACACAGTGGCCTTGTGGTATCGCTCTGTCTTCTGTGTCAAGTGATGGATAGCTAAGCTCCCTGAAAACAGACCAAATTACATGCATAACCGTCTGCGTGTCCATCCGTCTGCGGGTTCGTCTGTCTGCGTGTCCATCCGTCTGTCTGCGTGTCCATCCGTCTGCATGTCCATCTTCTGTGTCCAGCATAAATGGGCCTTAGCTTATGCTAGCTAGCTCAGAAATTTAACATCAAGTCGGACCTTTATTTATTTACTTACATGCGTTTTTGATTTGGTTGAGTTCTGAGATCCAGATCCAGGTCTGGATAAGAGCAAATTCGGGTCCAGCTGGCTGTTAGAAGCTGAGCAACCTCATTGGTCAATGTGTGTATGTGATGTCACAGCGATGCTCCCCCTGTGTCCAGGTGACCAGCCGTTTCCCTGCCTGGCGGCATACGGAGCATCCAAAGCCGCCCTGAACCTGTTCACCGACACGCTGAGACATGAGCTGGAGCCCTGGGGGGTCCAGGTGTCCACCATCCTACCGTCCTCCTACAGGACAGGTGAGCCCCGCCCACACACCTGGAGACAAGATAGAGGAAAACTTTACGTCTTCATTTTCTTTCTCACTTTGTTTTTATTTTTATTTATAATAAAATAATGAATCAGATCAGAAACTTTTTCTTTGTAGACTGAACCCATAAAATCAAGTCAGTTTAATTTTTACAGCACATTTCACATGCGGCGCAACTTCAGAACCGAACTGCCAGACCCGGATGTACTGATTCTGATTCCTTAAACTAAAAACTCCAGCAGGTCTCTTCTATCATCATCAGTGTCTCAGGGATGGTGGTGTGTAACTCTGTGGAGTAAATTGTGATTAATCCACCAATCAGAAAGCTTAGATTGATGGTAACGTCCAATCAGGAGCAGCCAAAGATCAACCAGTGAGCAGAGAGTTCTATGGCTGTGTCCGAATGTCCACCCTACTCCCTAACCCCTCATTCACTACATGGTGACTCATTCTCTTGGCAATTCGGACACAAAGCTGCCTATTTTTTCCTCGCCGCAAACCATGTGACTACCGCCGTCACCACGGCAACCACAACCCGCGTCATTACAAATCCAATCCAAAGTTGTGTGTAAATATTTTTATTTTTATTCCTTATGTTGTGTTTTATTCTTTCTTTGGTTGCTTACAGGTCATTTCGCGCAGCTCATTTTTTTCTCCTCCTTGCTCCATGTTGAGCTTCTGCCCGCAATGCATTGTGGTCTATATTGGCCCATCTAGTGACCATCGATGCTCACTACTTTTCAAGATGCATTGTGGGTAATTTTGAGTGCCCTACTTTTTTCTCTCTGGACATTTGGACACGTCGAAAAAATGGTGTGACCCCTGTAAAGGGCACTATGTAGGGAGTAGAGTGTACATTTGGACACAGTGTGTGTGTGTGTGTGAAAAGAAGAAAAATAAGGCTAAATAATGAGAGGCTGATTGAGTTGTTTCCTCATTTTCTTCCACAAGCTAATAAAGACACTGAACCATACAGGACGCCATTGTTGTTTTAAAACAGGAAATACCAACGAACTAACGTGAACCATCAGAAGAACTCCGACTTGGTGTACAGCTGTGCCGTACCGACCGCACTCAGACCCCGCAAGTAGAAATCCACCTTTAGCCACTATCCTCCCGTTTCCCACCACCTCCACTGAGTCCAGGGAGTGTCCCAGGACAGAGCTGGCCCTCCTCACCAGACTGTCCATTCTCTTCCTGTCCCTGTCCGTGATGCTGCTGGCCCAGCAGACCATAAAAGATGGCTGATGCCACCACAGAATCATTAAAGGTCCAGAGGAACGGTCCCTGCACTCCAAAAGACCTCAGCCTCCTGAGCAGGAACAGTCTGCTGTTGCCCTTCTTGACCATGGCACTGTTGTTGTCCAACCAGTCCAGATCATCATTTAGGTGAACACCCAGGTACTTGCAAGACTTTACAGTGTCAATCTCAGTTCCGTTGTATGAAAAGTCTGCAGTGCAGAAGGTGAACAGAAAAGGAGCCAGAACCGTTCCCTGCAGAGCACCGGTGCTGCAGAGAAGCCAATCCGACTCAGAGCCCTGCATCCTCATGAACTGTTAGTCAACGTGTCACGTGCAGTGGGCGGAGGTGAGGACCCAAATGCAGGCAGTCAGGCAGGAGGCAGAATTGGTGCAGGTGACAGGTTTATTTCCCAGAACTTGAGACAAGGAACCACACACGACAGGGATAACTCCAGTGAACAAAAACTACACATGACCAAATAAGGATCTGACAATGAGTGACTGAAAACCAGGAGTACTTATACACAGAGGGAGTAACAAGACACAGGTGAAGTGGATGACTAATCAGGCCAGGTGATCTAATGAGGCAGAACAGAACTCACAGGAACACAAGAGGGAAAACCAAACATGACAAAACTGAAACCTAAAGCATGAACTATAAACCAAGAAGACCGAACTAAACATGACAAAAACCAAAATCCTAAACCACGATCAAAACACCCACCAAAACCCAGAAACCGTGACACAACGAGGGAGTCCCAATTCCATGTAGGGAGATGATGGTCCACCCCAGCTAGCGGCAGCTCGTCCCCCAGCAGCCTGGGCTGGATGGTGCTGAATGCACTGAAGAAATCAAAGAACATGATCCTCACAGTGCTTCCAGCCATCTCCAGATGATTGAGGGAGGTGGGAAGGAGGTAGATGCTGGCATCATCCACCCTGATGTCAGGCTGGTAGGAGAACTGCAGGTGGTCCATGAAGGGGTTCATTAGATGGACGAGGACCAGTATCTCCAGCGCCTTCATCAGATGAGACGTCAGAGCTACTGGCCTGTAGCTGCTGAGCTCCCTGGGGTGCGGGGTCTTTGGCGCTGGGGCGATGCTCTTCTTCAGGGCATTCCTCACCTGGTGTGTGTGAGGGACCAGCCGGAGCAGGGAGGTGTTGATGGAGTGTTACCTGGAGGTGTCAGGTGGGCGTAAGCTGAAGGCCGTGAGGGAGGGGGAGGAGGTACAGGAGGAGCAGTGGACACGGGGCACAGACTGTGATGGGGTTGCAGCAGAGGAGACCTGGCTGGGGGAGGGGTGGATGCCTGATCAGATCTGTGGAAAAATAAGTTTAGGTCATTTGCCCACCTCTGGTCTCCCACAGGCTGGGACGTTGGCTGCTTGAACCCCAAGATGGTCTGTCCCTTCCAGACACCACAGATGTTCTGCTGCAGCTGGTGCTCCATCTTCCTCTTCCTGATCATCCTCCTCAGCTCCCTCTGCACAGACTTCAGCATCTTTTTATTTCCAGACAGAAAAGCTCTCTTCTTCTTCTCCTTCAGGAGAGCCTTAATCCTGGGTAATCCAGGGCTGTGGTTGGAGAAGCTCTGTACAGTTCTGGTGGGTATGGAGTTCTCCACAAAGAAGTTGATGTAGTCCGTCCGGCAGTAGGTTAGACTGTCGATATCGTCCCCATGGGCAGTGCTGAAAACCTACCACAGTGTTGTGTTCAAAGAGTCTTTCAGTGCCTCCTCAGCTTCTTCTGAACATTTCATCACAGTGCGGGTGATGGCAGGCTGCCTGTGAACGAGGTTTATACACGAGCAGGAGGTGCATAAGGTTGTGGTCGGTTCGGCCCGGGGGAGGAAGGGGAAGTGAGTGGTATGCTTTCTTGGAGTTGGCATAGAACAGGTCCAGTATTTTATTTTCTCTGCTGTGGCATGTGACATATTGGTTAAATTTGGGCTGAGAGGAGGATGGAGGGGCATGATTGAAATCTCCAAAGATGAGGAGGAGGGCATCAGGGTGTTGTGTCTGCAGCCGGCTAAGTGCTGAGAGCAGGACATCCCAGGCTGGATCGCAGAGAGGGGGACGTACACTACTACTGCGAGGGCATGAGTGAACTCGCTCGGCAGGTATAAGGCCTCATGCTGACGATGAGGGAGGGGAGGATGGGCCGGTCTCCTCCTGGTGCAGCGCTCTCTCCCAGAGTGGCATCCCTGCCTCGTCCTCTTAAGCTTGTGGGGAACATGGGGTTGCTTCTCAGTTAGCAC
The DNA here is from genome assembly GCF_017639745.1 of Melanotaenia boesemani. NCBI lineage: Eukaryota > Metazoa > Chordata > Actinopteri > Atheriniformes > Melanotaeniidae > Melanotaenia > Melanotaenia boesemani. The sequence goes on along the minus strand of NC_055682.1, from coordinate 944,366 downwards.
GTCTGTGCTACGCAGGGCTAACAGCTGATCCCTGCTGTAAACAGTGGAGCTGTGGCTCCACGTGAGGTCTCTGGACACGCAAAGAAAGAGTGAAAAAACAAGAAGAGCCACAGAGCAAACTCTGCTAGTCTTGTATGCATGATGACATGAAAGACAAAACAAAATGTAGAAAGAATAGAAGTAAAAAGAAAAGTTTAGCGGCGAGCAGGAGCAGCTGTTACAGGCCGCACTCTCACGGTGCTGGAGGCAAGCATGATGATGACGATGATGAAGGTACTCTCATTTTCTGCAGGAAGATTCAGTTCAATTCAACTCAGCTTTTTTTGTACAGCGCCACTTCACAACGTCATCACAGGGCTTTACAGACAGATCAATTCCAGCCAACTTATAACCAAAAACAGCCTCATGAGCTGCAAGAGGCAACAGTGGAAAGGAAAAACTCCCTTGTAATAGTCAGGAAAAACTTCCGGCAGAACCAGAACAAGAACCCGGCTCAGGGAGGACGGCCATCTGCCTGGACTGGTTGGGGTGGAGAGGCCAGGAAAGAGTGACCAGCAGACTCTGCAACTTTAATGATGCCAGTACAGTCACCTGTTTCTACTTGCAAGATGAGAAGCAGCGAGATGAAGAGGATGAGCCCAGTACATCATGGGACGTCTCTTAGCAGTCTGAGCTTATGGCAGCATCACTAAGGGATGGCTAGACCCCCCAACTTATCAGATTTACCAGAAAATAAGGTTTTAAGCCTGATCTTAAAGGTAGAGAAGGTGTCTGCCTCTCGAACCCAAACTGGGAGCTCGTTCCATAAGAGAGGGGTCTGATAGCTGAAGGCTCCCATTGGACACTTAGAGACCCTGGGAACCACAAGCAGACCTCCAGTCTGAGATCTTTGATATACAATGGAGCCTTGTCATGGAGATCTTTATATGTGAGGAGAAAAATTGTAAATCCTATTCTGGATTTAACAGGGAGCCAATGAAGAGAAGCTAAAACTGGAGAAATATGATCTCTCCTGCTAATTCTCATCAGAACCCTCGATGCAGCATTTTGGATCAGTTAGAGACTTACAGTATACAGTATCTGGGACACGACATTAATAAGGAATGGTAGTAGTCTAGTCTGGAAGTAACAAAAGCATGGACTAGTTTTTCCTCATCTCTGTGAGACAGGATGTCTCTAATTCTACCAATATTACGTAAGTGGAAGAAGGCGGTTCTAGAAACCTGTTTTATATGTGAGCCAAAGGACAAACCCTGGTCCAGAATAACTCCAAGGTTGCTCCCTGTAGTGCTGGAAGCCAAATTAATGCCACGAGATTAGCTAGACAAAGTTTTCCTGAGTTTTTCAGGTCCAAAGACAACAATCTCAGTCTGTCTGAATTTAGGAGGAGAAAATTCAATCAGTTATGTCTTTAAGACATCTTTGTAACCCAAACACACTGATTGGTTTCATCAGGATTTATAGGAAGTAAATCTGAGTATCATCTGCATAGAAATTAAAGTTTATACCATGCTGTCTAATGATAGCACCTCAGAGAAGCATGTATAACGTGAAAAGTATTGGTCCAAGCACAGAACCCTAAGGATCTCCATGACTTTGGTGTGTGAGGTAGAGGAGAATAAAACAGAGATTGTCCTGTTCAGAGATGCGCCCTGACTTGGTCCTTGCCAGCCCCCTTGGCCCACTAGCAGCTTATATACGACTGCAGGCTAGGAATCCTGTTGTTATTGATGGGACGCTTAAATTAGACGAGCAGAGCGGATCAGCGGTCAAGGCTTCTCTCAGCTCCGGCTTCTACACAAAGTCAAACCCTGTCTAAGGGCTGATCTAGAAAAAGTCATCCGTGCTTTTATTTCATCGCGCCTGGACTACTGGAACTCCCCGTACGTCAGATCTCAGCCGTCGGCATCTTGTCCAGAACACAGCAGCTCGTCTCCTCGCGCCACCGGCTCCTGGTTATTTGACTTGTTAAGTTGCATCAACCCTCCAGAGCCCTTAGGTCAGCTGACCAGATGGTCCTGGACATTCCTCCATCCCTCATGAAAACCAGAGGAGATGGAGCGTTTGCAGCTGTGGTTGCCACGCTGTGGAACGCAGCCGCTCTCTGTGCGGTCTGAGAAGAGCCTCTACATGTTTAACACGCGTCTTAAGACCCACTTCTTCACCCTGGATCTGGCTGAGCACAGCCACCTCTGCTGGATCTTCATCCGTTTTATTTCACTGTTTTTGTTTCTTTTATTGTTTTGCTTTAATTGTTTCTTATTGTTGATGACTTTTGTTACTGTGAAATACTTTGGGTGGCCATAGCCTTTTAAATGTGCTATAGAAATAAATCTGACACTAACAATGATGATGATGAAGGTACTCTCATCTCTTGTAGAATGATGATGATGATGACGACGATGATGATGATGAAGTGACACTCATGTCTCACCTCCTGCAGGGCGGAGCATCAACCATGCCTACTGGGACCAGCAACACCAGCAGCTGCTGCAGAGTTTGTCTCCGGCACTGCTAGAGGACTACGGCGAGGACTACCTGACCGAGACAAAGGATCTCTTCCAGAGCTTCACCAGTCGGGCCGACCCCGACGTCGGCCCCGTCATCGACACCATCGTCCAGGCGCTGCTGGCGCCTCTGCCTCAGGCGCACTACTACGCCGGCCCCGGGGTGGGCCTCATGTACTTCATCCACAGCTACTGCCCTGTCAGCATCAGCAACCGCTTCCTCCAGAAGCTGTTCTTGAAGAAAAGGCTGCTGCCACGAGCGCTGAGAGAGCAGTCGGATCTAGAGTTGAACCTGAGCCTCCACCACAACAACAACAACAACAATGAGGAGAAGCTAAAGCTGCTGTAGACACCTGGAGATAGAAGAGCACATCTGTTACCATAGAGACGTTTCCTCTTTCATTTGTTCTGTAACCGTTGAAGATCACACAGATGATGACTTCCCTCCTACCAGCTGAGAACTCATCTGGTGGCCAGGGGTGGGGCTTGGCAGAGTCCAACAGAGTAGCTTGGCAAAGACTTGGAACGTGGCTTATCCTATCCTATGTCAAGGGGCGTGGCTTGGTAAAAGTAGAGAAACAGCCACAGGTCCATCAGAGAGAATCAGGAGCTGTGCTGCACAAACACGCTGACTTAATGATCACATAAGTGGATCTGAACCACAACCAAAAGCATGGCCAGAACCACAAAGAGAATTACGACCAGAACCACGATCAGAGCCCAAATAAAGTTGGACCCTTATCAGAATAAAAATCATCAAAGAACAAGATGATCTGAGAATTAAATGATCCAAGAACCAGATGATCAGAGAACAAGATGATCCATGAATCACAACTGAGAATCACATAATGTCAGAATCAGAGAACCAGATGCTTTTCATTTACAGAGTAGGTCTGGGTATGAGTGTTTGCACATGCTCAGTGAGTACTGTGAATCTGATGTCAGTGGAAATGTGAGATCTTCTTCAGTTTGAGCCCACTGTTTGTTTTGAGTGGAACTTTATTTATAGCCTATTTTCTTTTGTCCACACTTCAACTGTGAATTTTATATAAAAGGAAAAACAACAAAACATAATGTGAAGACATCACTGTGTTCATTCTTTGATAGAAATAAAGAACTTTTGCAGAGTTTCTCTCCTTTTTCTGATAAAATGTAAGAAATCCATGAAAACAGATGAGGTCCATCTGATAACATCATCATCATTACATCATCATCATTATCAAAATCATCATCTTGGTTAGCATTATAATAACTATCATCATCATTATTATCTTTATTATCATGAAATTCACCAAAATCATCAATATCAACATCATTATGGTTATCATAGTCAACATAATCATCATCATCATGATTATCATCGTCATCATACTCCTCATAATTATGACCACAATCATTACCAACATTTTCATCATTATGGTCATCACCATCATCATCATTATTATCATTACCACGATCATCACCATCATCATCGTTATTATCATTACCACCATCATCACCATCATCACCATCATCACCATCATCATTATTATCATTACCACGATCATCACCATCACCATCATCATTATGGTCAATACCACTATCATCACCATCATCATTATTATCATTACGACCACCATCACCATCATCATTATTGTCATTACCACTATCACCACCATCACCATCACCATCATCATTATTATCATTACCATCACCATCACCGTCACCATCATCATTATGATCATTACCACTATCATCACCATCATCATTATTATCATTACCACCACCATCACCATCATCATTACTGTCATCACCACTATCATCACCATCATCATTATTATCATTACCACCACTATCACCATCATCATTATAATCATCACCACCATCATCACCATCACCATCATCATTATTATCATTACCATCACCATCACCATCACCATCATCATCATTATCATTACCACCATCATCACCATCATCATTATTATCATTACCACGATTATCACCAAGACCATCATCATTATTATCATTACCAAGATCATCACCATTATCATCATTATTATCATTACCACGATCATCACCATCATCATTATTATCCTTACCACGATCATCACGATCATCATTATTATCATTACCACGATCATCACCATCATCATTATTATCATTACCACCATCATCATCATCACCATCACCATCATCATTATTATCATTACCACCATTATCACATCATCATTATTGTCATTACCACCATCATCACCATCACTATCATCATTATTATCATTACCACCATCATCACCATCACCGTCATCATTATTATCATTACCGCGGTCATCACACCCTTCACCATCATCATTACTATCATTACCACAATCATCACCATCATCATCGTTATTATCATGACCACGATCATCACCATCATCACCATCACCATCATCATTATTATCATTACCACGATCATCACCATCATCACCATCATCATTATTATCATTACCACGATCATCACCATCATCACCATCACCATCATCATTATTATCATTACCACGATCATCACCATCATCACCATCACCATCTTCATTATTATCATTACTACGATCATGACGATCATCACCGTCATCATTATTATCATTACCACCATCATCACCATCACCATCATCATTATTATCATTACCACCACCATCACCATCATCATTATTGTCATTACCACTAGCATCACCATCATCATTATTATCATTACCACCATCATCATCATCATCATCAATATTATTATCATTACCATAATCATCACCATTATCACATCATCATTATTATCATTACAATGATCATCACTATCATTACCACCGTCATCACCATCATCATCGTTATTATCATTACCACGATCATCACCATCATCACCATCATCATTATTATCCTTACCACGATCATCACGATCATCATTATTATCATTACCACGATCATCACCATCATCATTATTATCATTACCACCATCATCATCATCACCATCACCATCATCATTATTATCATTACCACCATTATCACATCATCATTATTGTCATTACCACCATCATCACCATCACAATCATCATTATTATCATTACCACCATCATCACCATCACCGTCATCATTATTATCATTACCGCGGTCATCACACCCTTCACCATCATCATTACTATCATTACCACAATCATCACCATCATCATCGTTATTATCATGACCACGATCATCACCATCATCACCATCACCATCATCATTATTATCATTACCACGATCATCACCATCATCACCATCATCATTATTATCATTACCACGATCATCACCATCATCACCATCACCATCATCATTATTATCATTACCACGATCATCACCATCATCACCATCACCATCTTCATTATTATCATTACTACGATCATGACGATCATCACCGTCATCATTATCATTACCACCATCATCACCATCACCATCATCATTATTATCATTACCACCACCATCACCATCATCATTATTGTCATTACCACTAGCATCACCATCATCATTATTATCATTACCACCATCATCATCATCATCATCAATATTATTATCATTACCATAATCATCACCATTATCACATCATCATTATTATCATTACAATGATCATCACTATCATTACCACCGTCATCACCATCATCATCGTTATTATCATTACCACGATCATCACCATCATCACCATCACCATAATCATTATTATCATTACCACGATCATCACCATCATCATTATTATCATTACCACGATCATCACCATCATCACCATCACCATCATCATTATTATAATCACAACGATCATCACATCATCATTATTATCATTACCACCATCATCACCATCACCATCATCATTATTATCATTACCATAATCATCACCATCATCACCATCACCATTATTATCATTACAATGATCATCAGCATCATCACCATCACCACCATCATTATTATCATTACCATCGTCATCACCATCATCATCGTAATTGTCATTACCACCATCATCACCATCATCACCATCATCACCATCACCATAATCATTATTATCATTACCACGATCATCACCATCATCACCATCACCATCATCATTATTATCATTACCACCATCATCACCATCACCACCATCACCGTCATCATTATTATCATTACCACGATCATCACCATCGCCGTCATCGTTATTATCATTTCCACCATCATCATCATCATCATCATCATTATTATCATTACCACAAACATCACCATCATCTTCATTGTTATCATTAACATCATCATCATCATTGTCATCATCATGATCAACATGATTATCACTCCCAACACACGACATGTTCATGGTGTTTAACTCTCTTCTATCTCCACCACCTGCTCAGCCTCCCACTGTGCTGACTGCAGAAATGTTTGCTTCCTACTTCACTGAAAACGTCGCTACCATCAGTAACCAATTCACTGAGCCGGACCAACTCAGCCTTACCAAACCAGCTACTGGTGCCTCACTCTGCTCCTTCCGCTCTCTAAATGAGGACCAAGTCTCTAAACTTCTAGTCAGCTCAAAACCCACGACCTGTCCTCTTGATCCTGTTCCCTCTGACATCCTGCAGAGCATTTTACCTACAATCAAACCTGCAGTAACCCATATTATCACCTCCTCTCTTAAATCCGGTGTCTTTCCCTCTGCCTTCATGCAAGCTCGGGTTACCCGCTGCTGAAGAAACCCACACTCAACCCAGCCCAGGTTGGAAACTACCAAACTACCCACAACCGAGCCTATTGTCTTTCCAGCCAAGCCTTCTTTACCTCCACAGATAAGTGTGCAGCTTGACTATATCACGCTTGTGTCTACGTCTTCTACCAGGAATCTTGGTGTCATGGTAGACAACCAGCTGACCTTTAAGGACCACGTTGCCTCGGTTGCTTGATCTTGCCGATTTGCTCTCTACAACATCAGGAGGATCAGACCCTACCTGACTGAACACACGGCCCAGCTCCTGGTCCAGGCTCTGGTCATTTCACGCATTGACTACTGCAACTCCTTACTGGCTGGCCTGCCTGCATGCTCAGTTAAACATCTGCAGATGATCCAGAGCGCAGCAGCACGTCTGGTCTTCAACCAGCCCAAAAGAGCTCATGTCACTCCGCTGCTAATCGCTCTCCACTGGCTTCCAGTTGCAGCGCATCAGATTCAAAGCTCTGCTTCTGGCTTACAAAACAATAACCCAAACGGCTCCAGTCTACCTTCACTCCTTAATCCAGAGCTACACTCCCTCTCCACAGTTACGCTCTGCCAGTGAAAGACGCCTAGTGCTCCCACCACAAGGTGGCGCCACATCAGTAGCTGGACTCTTCTCCTCTGTTCTTCCCCGGTGGTGGAACCATCTACCAAACTCCGTCCGATCCGCAGAGTCCTTATCCACTTTTAAAAGCAAGCTAAAGACTCAGTTGTTTAAGGAGCATTTCCACACTTAGCTTAACTCTTCTACTCAGAATGAGTTAGAAAGATTTGTCCAGCTCTTTGGCTCAACCAGGTACTGAAGAAGCTGCTGCACTTATGCACAAGATGATGTTGTTAGATGAAATCATGATCTCGTACTTAAAGAAAGACTATTGTAGGAAGGGAAAAAAGCCCTGCCTCTAGCTCTACACGATAGCACCTGGGTCCACCTGGACTCACAGCAGTCTGACTGCCACTTAATGATGACGCCCCTTCTGGTTGGTTTCTGCTGGTGTTCTTCCTCTCAGATGTAAGTCATTTTGGAGAAAAGTGTCTGCTAAATAACTGTAGAAAAGAAGAGAAGAGAATTATCACCATCATCATCATCGTAATCATTGTCAACACCACCATCATCATCCTTATCATCCCCTGGTATATCCTGCATAAATACAGGACTAACAGACACCTGTATGCTTCCTAAGCTCTGATGAACAAATCTCTTTTTTTCTGTATTTTTATTGATCAGTTTCCTTTTTCATATGTATTCTTGTTCCTGTGTGATTGCTGTTCTGACTGGTTGTTTTGGTGTTTGCCTCTAAGCAAATTACCCCAGAGGAATAATAGAGACTCCTTGAACTATCACCATTATCATCATCATCGTGACAGGAAGTGAACTTTTTCTTACTACAACTTCAAAGAAGTTGGGGAACTGTGTAAAAGATGGAACCACATTCAAGAGGTCAACACACGGCTTCAGCAGGGCTGCCTTCAAGGACCGGCCTCACGCCCTCCCCACCTTTACGAGTCAGAATGGGTTTGTCCAAGTTAGTACCGGATGTTTTCCACCCGTCCGGTTTCTCCGACTCCTCCCTTTCCACTGGTAAAGGTGGCGGGCTGGGTTCTGTGTAGAAATCCAGTTTCTGCTGTTAGAGATCTGCTTCAAACTCTTACTCTGGTTTGAATTACAGTTACTTTAGTGTTTGTGTTAGAGAAAATAGTACACATAAAATTACAGGCTCAGATTTTAATAAAGTTTTAGAAAGATTTCGGTCTGGTTCTGGTTTATTTGTCGAAACGGACTTTCTGTGTTCATCTTGAGGAGTATTGCTCAGCTGTAGCCCCTCTCAGTTGTGGAGTTCCACAAGGGTCCATTTCTCTTTTCTTTGTAATTGCTGCCTTTGGGGTCTATATTTCAAAAGCACAGCATTGCCTACCATTGCTTTGCAGATGATGTTAAGATTTATGTCCCCTTAAAACCACAGGGAGATTCTCTGACTGATCTGCTTAGTTGCTTGAGAAATTTAATTGGGGAGGGGTATCTACCATTTATTACCATGTAATATATTAAAAATATAATAATAATAATAATAATAATAATAATAATAATAAAAATAAATAAATTTTATTTCTTGGCGCCTTTCAAACACCCATGGTCACCATACACAAAAGGAAAAATAAATAAAAAGACAATAAAAATACAAATTACATAAGAGTTAAAAGCAGATAACGGACATTGAAATAAAAATTACATAAAACAGTCAGTTTACATGAGTTATAGGGAGTACGCCATTTTAAACAGGTGGGTTTTGAGTGCAGATGTGAGTGATGGAAGAGAGTTGATGTTCCGAATCTCGGATGGAAGTGAGTTCCAGACGGGCAGAGGGAACAGTAAGGTGAACGGAGGAGGATGACCTGAGAGCACGGGAGGGAGGGAGGGATGGAGGGGCAATATGGAGGAGATCAGACAAATAAGGAGGGGCCAGATTGTGAATACCTTTGAAAGTGAGGACCAGTAACTTATAGTTGATTCTGTATTTTATTGGGAGCCAGTGGAGCAGCAGAGTTCTGGAGAAGCTGCAGTTTCTGAAGTGATTTATTGGGAAGACCGAAGAGGAGTGAGTTACAGTAGTCAATGCGGGATGTGACAAGACTATGGATAAGGATTGCAGCAGCATGCGGAGTGAGTGATGAGCGCAGACGGTTGATATTACGAAGGTGGAAGTAGGCAAACTGAGTAATGCCACTGATGTGGGCTTGAAATGATAGGGTGCTGTCGAGAATGATGCCAAGACTCTTGACCTGAGGGGAGGGGGAAATGGCAGAACTGTCAATGTTGATGGAGAAACTGTGAGACTTGGTTAGAGTGGAGGGCGTACCGACAAGTAGAACCTCAGTTTTACTGCTGTTGAGTTTGAGAAAATTGGAGGAGAACCATGCTTTAATTTCCTGGAGGCAGTCAGAGTGAGAGGAAGGTGGAAGAGAGGAGTATGGTTTGGAGGAGATGTAGAGCTGGGTTTCGTCTGCGTAGGAATGGAAGTTAATATTATGTTTACGGAAAATGTGGCCAAGAGGGAGAAGATAAGTGATGAACAGAAGGGGGCCCAGGACTGATCCCTGGGGTACACCGGCCGAGACGGGGAGTGACTCTGAAGTGTGGGTCTTGAGTTGAATAAACTGTGTGCGGTTGGAGAGATAATATGGTTTTCTGCTTCTGGGTATCTATTAGGGGACAGAAGACAAGTATCAAATTGTGTTCATCAGGATTTTAAGCAAAGTTTTTACCATAAATTGAAGCAAAATGTCTCAGAAACTGTATGTGACAAATATGTCACGTCAGGCACTTATGGGTTAAAAGCATGGATAAAATTAAACTTTCTCTACTTAAATGAGGAGAAAACTGAGATTGTGGTCCTGCCTAAACAAGACCTAGAAAAAGTCCTCCACCTGCTCATCATGTCCTGCTTAGATCATCTCCCCGTATTATGGCCTTGATTAGTCATCTTTGCACTGACTGCAGCTCTTTTAGAAAGCAGGTACTGGGTTGCTTACAGGGAGGAGGCCACGTGATCACATCACCCCTGCTGCTATTTTGCACTGGCTTCCTGTTAGTTTTAGGACTCAGTACAAAATATCTTTAGTTTTTAAACCCTTAAACGTTTGCCTCCCTTGTATCTGCCGGAGCTGCTGCACCAGCATGCTCCAGCCAGGGCTCTGAGGTCTTCTACCAGCTCCTTCTAAAGGTCCCGTCCTCCAGGTTCAAAGCTGGCTTTTCTGATTGTCGCCCGAAAGTTGTGGAACAGTTTACTATTTCACATTAGAGCTGCCCAGTCTGGTTCCGGTTTTCATATTTGAGCTTGACATTTCCTTGCTTTTACTTTTTATTCCGGTTCAGTGTCATTTGTTTTTACTGATTTTTATTGTTTATTGTTTTACTGCATAGTGTTTTATATTGTAGTTGTTTTATCGTTCAGCACTTTGGGCAACGGGGGTTGCAGTAAATGTGGTTCATGAATAAACTTGAAGTCGAACTTGAGTATGGGTTAGTACAGGTTGGTCCGGGTCGGTCCAGTTTGGTACAGAGCCATCCTGTACCGAGCTGTCCTTCAAAGGCAAAAGGCAAAGGCAAATTTATTTGTACAGCACATTTCATGTACAAGACAATTCAAAGTGCTTTACATAAATCATTACAGCAGGGTGCAGATAAGTGCATTAAAAAAATAATAAAAAAAATAAATAAATAAGATTAAAAGAAATGCAATTAATGAAATAAAAGCAGAAGGAATATGCTAAAATAAAATAGATAAAATGCAAGAAATAAAGTTAAAGACAATATTAAACATAATTCCAGCTTAAAGAACCAGATCCAGATCTGGACTGTAAATAAAAACTAGTCCATGCAGCAGAGAACAGGTGGGTCTTTAACCTGGATTTAAATAAACTGAGTGTTTCAGCTGATTTGAGGCTTTCTGGGAGTTTGTTCCAGACATGTGGAGCGTAGAAGCTGAATGCAGCTTCTCCATGTCTGGTTCTGACTCTGGAACTGATAAGAAACTGGATCCAGATGACCTGAGGGTTCTGGTAGGTTCATACTGGGTCAAGAGGTCTCTGATGTATGTTGGTCCTAAACCATTCAGAGCTTTCTAGACCAGCAGCAGAACTTTAAAGTCTATCCTCTGACGGACCGGCAGCCAGTGTAAAGACCTCAGAGCTGGACTGATGTGGTCCACTTTCTTGGTCTTAGTGAGGACTGGAGCAGCAGAGTTCTGGATCAGCTGCAGGTGTCTGACTGATGTTTTAGGTAGAACCTGTAAAAACACTGTTACAATAATCAAGCCGACTAAAGATGGAAGCTGGACTAGATTTTCCAGGTCCTGCTGAGACATCAGATCTTTTACCCTTGATATGTTCTTAAGCTGATAGTAGGCTGACTTTGTGGTTCCCTTCATGTAGTTCTCAAAGTTTAGGTCTGAGTCCATCACTAGACCCAGATTTCTGGTCTGGTTGGTGGTTTTTAGGTCTGAGTCCATCAATACACCCAGATTTCTGGTCTGGTTGGTGGTTTTTAGGTCTGAGTCCATCAATACACCCAGATTTCTGGTCTGGTTGGTGGTTTTTAGGTGTATAGACTGAAGCTCTGTGGTGACACTTAATCGTTTCTCTTTGGCTCCAAAAACCATCACCTCAGTTTAGTTTTTGTTTAACTGGAGAAAGTTCAGACACATCCAGTCATTAATCTCCTCAATACATTTACCAAGAGCCTGTGCGGGGCCTCGGTCTCCTGGTGACATTGTAATATATACCTGTGTGTCATCTGCGTAGCTATGGTAACTAATGTTGTTTTTTACGACCTGTGCCAGTGGGAGCATGTAGATGTTAAACAGAAGAGGCCCCAGGATGGAACCTTGGGGAACTCCACAAATAATTCTTGTCTGTTCAGATGTAAAATTACCTACTGACACAAAGTACTTCCTGTTCTCTAAATAAGATTTAAACCAGTGTAGCGCCAGAGAGGCCACCCAGTTCTCCAGTCTGGAGTAATATATTGTGGTCGACTGTATCAAATGCAGCACTGAGGTCCAGTAAGACTAAGACTGACATTTTTCCATCGTCTGTGTTCAAACATGTCATTAATGACTTTGGTCAGAGCATCTCAGTGCTGTGGTGCCGTTTAAAACCTGACTGGAAGACATCGTAGCAGTTGTTTTGTGTTAAAAATAGTTTACTTAGAAAAGGAAGATTTGAGATCGGCCTGTAGTTGCTCATTTGTGTCTAGATTGTCTCTTTTTAGCAGAGGTTTGATTACAGCTGTTTTTAAAAGTTCTGGGAAGATTTCAGAAATTAAGGACAAGTTCACAATCTGGACCAGATCTGGCTCCAGAGTCTTTCTATTCTATTCTATTCTATTCTATTCTACAGTCATTTAGCAGACGCTTTTATCCAAAGCGACTTACATTTGAGAGGAAGAACAACACAAGCATGAATTCAAACAAGATGGGACGTCATAATTAAGTGATAGTCAGACCGCTTTTGAGTCCAGTTGGACCCAGGTGCTGTCGTGTAGTGACAGCACTACTTTGAGACCTTTTTGAAGAAACCTGTGGGCAGGATGTCCAAGCAGCAAGAGGAGGAGTTCAGCTGACATAAGATGTTGCCCAGATATTTGCTGTTAATGGGATTAAACTGTGTCATGGTGCTTAAACTGGTTTTCAATGGACACAGTATGTCTGTTTAACCTGCTGTTGATAAACCAACTATTTGTCTGATATTTTGGATTTTTTCCATGAAAAATTTGGCAAACTCATTGCAGCCTTGGTGGAATAAAGTTCAGGGGCTACTGACACAGGAGGGTTTGTTAACCTGTCAACCATAGCAAATAAGACCTGCCCTTTATGATAGTTTTTGCTAATAATGTCAGAGAAACAGGACTTCCTGAATTCCTCAGGTGTAAATTATAAGAGTGAAGTTTCTCTTTATACATGTCATAATGAACCTGTAGATTTGTTTTTCTCCATCTACGCTCAGCTTTCCCACGCTCTCCTTTTCCATTTTTCACCAGTGTGGAATTTCTCCATGGAGACTTTTTCTTTCGAGAGACAACTTTCACCTTAATAGGAGCAACAGCATCCATAATACTTTACATTTTAGCATTAAAACTAATGACAAGCTCATTGGCTGAACCGCCTGATAGGGCAGGTGTTGAAGAGAAGACCTGGTTAAACATCCCAGTCGTGTTTTCAGCTATACACCGTTTTGTGAAACTGTACACTCAAAGAAAACACAGTAATGATCAAACAGGCCCACATCACACACAGTAACCATGGAAACATCCAAACCCTTTGAAATCACCAAGTCTAGAGTGTGTCCTTTAATGTGTGTGGGCTCTGTTATATGCTGAGTCAGCCCAAAGTTCTCCAGACTGTTACTCAGATCTTTAGTCGCCTTGTCCTAAGGGTTGTCGACATGGATGTTAAAATCACCAACAATAATTACACAGTCAAAATCCAAACAGATTGTAGCAGCAGTTCACTAAACTCTTTATAAAATTCTGCGCAGTGCCCTGGTGGTCTATAGAAATTAAGCTATATTATTTTATGATAAGCTTTCAACTGAAGAGCCACATATTCAAAAGAAGTAAAACTTCCAAGAGATAACTGCTTACACTGAAATGATTCATTAAATAAAACTGCTCCTCCTCTCCTGTTCAGTCTGACCTCACTGATAAAACTAAAGCTGGGAGGGGTTGACTCTATCAGGGCAGCTGTGTTATTATCTTGGTTTAACCAAGTTTCTGTTAAAAACATAAAATCAAGGTTGTTTTCAGTTATAAAATCATTAATTAAAAATGTTTTCCCTGATAATGACCTAACATTTAATAAAGTTAACTTAATGGGTTTGGAATAGTTTACTCTATGTTTGGGGACACGCTGTGGCTCACAGGGTATGTTAACTCTACTTAGAAACCTTTTAGAAAGCAGCCCTCTGTGTTCTGACCGAGCTGCTTTTCTCCTTCTGTTGCCAAACAGTCCAGATAGTTTTGAACCTTCTAATAAACAGGGGTCCAGCTGGACCTGGGAAAAATCATGACTGCTGTTATCTACACAGCCTGGACCCTCCACACATCATACATCCCAAACATGAAGCTGGCATGGTGGTACAGGAGGGGCTGGGTACCCCCCATTTAGCCACCCCGGTGGGGGGTTTATGGGAGACCAAAATTATATTGGGGCATGGGGTTAGTTTGGTTGCCATAGTGACCAGCTCCTACATCTGGTAGGTGAAGTTCAGGAGGGGTGGGGAGGATGGGGAGAGGGAGGGTGGCTTGGATGGAGTATGATGAGATGAAGGGGGTGGGTCCTCGTTGAGAGCTTTGGGGCTTTCTTCAGGAGGGGCTGAGGTGGTTTTTTCTTAAGGTTTCCTCTAGGCTCTGTCTCATCACGTTGTTTTGGTCTCTCTTGTCTGTTGTCCTTGTCCGAGGGAACAGAGTCTGTTCAGAAAATAAAACAGGTTGGAGGCGAACAGCTTCACTCCTGACCTGTTCAGGCAGAATCCATCCATCTTAAAAAAGTGCCTGCGGTCCCAGAAGAAGCTGAAGTTGTCTATGAAATGAACTGGATGTGTGGTACATACAGCCGACAGCCATGCATTCAGACTAAACAGCCTACTGAATCTCTCCACTCCTCCTCTGATGGGAGGGAGAGGCCACTGATGAATATCCGGGCATCCAGACAGCTGATCGTATTCAGCAGTTCAGTAAAATCCTGCTGCAGCACCTCAGATTGTTGTTTCATAACATCATTCGACCCCACATGCAGGAGGTTTTCCACAGTTGGGTGCGCCGCCACAATTTGCGTAATTTTGCCTCTCACATCTGATACCATATCCTTGGGAAAGCATGGTACTTTTGCACGTTTTCCACACACGTTTCTCACGTCTTTCACACCGAAGTCACCAACAATCAGAGTCTGAGGCCCAGCCATTTGTTTTTCTTGTCACCTTTTACTTTCTGACTTGTTCTTTGGTCTTACCCTGGTGTGTAGGGAGATTTCATTTTGGTCATCGGATGTAGATCCAGAATCCTGCAGCAGTGGAGCAAACCTGTTCTGTAGATGCATGTCCGGTTGTTGTGGAGAGGATTTGTTAGTTTTCCTCCTGATAACTGGCCACGACTATGTCTTGCTAATGAGAGGGGTTGAGGATGTGCTTGGTTTGGATGGCAGAGCAGGCCAGCCGGTCGCATCGCTAATCTCAGCAAACTGGGCTCTGCCTGTTATTCATCCTCCTATTTCCCTGTGAGATGATTTACTCTTTGGCTTTGCACCAAGAGCATTCCAGGGAGGACTATCAGTGAAAGAGTTATTACCTTGTACATTGTCCTCCTTTTTCTTTCCAGCTAAGTTTGTGCTAATTAGCTGTGCGTTAGCACAATCTTCTTTGCTGTTTTTTTTATTAAAGGCAAGGTTGTTTCATTTCCACACAATCCATTCCCTTCCACATTCACCTCGAGCTGTTGAATCTTTGTATCCAGAATGTTGATCCTCTGTAGAAGTGTGTGATAGTCATCTGTAGAAAAGCGTGGCATCTTGCAACTAGTTAGCTTTAGCTCCTGAGTAACTGTGGATAAGGCTTCTGCTATTTGTAGGCCACGCTGACGTGACACTGACAAGGTTGTAAGTCTTAAAAAAATTGCAGTATCCAACCAAATCTACCACAAAATACAGTCCCAGTGATTAATGACTATCCAGGAGCCATTGCTCATGAGTTCCTTGAGTAGAAAAATAAGAATATTGGCAGAAAAATGCAGGCAGAGGGGAGAGCGAAGCAGCAAGTGTCAGCAGGGGACAGAAGCAGGAAGCAGTGCCATCCTGAACTGAGCCGTCCTTTACAGAGCCATCCTGTACCGAGCTGTCCCTTAAAGAGCCATTTTGTACAGAGCCGCCCCTAAACAGCCATCTTGTACCGAGCCGTCCCTTACAGAGCCATTTTGTACCGAGCCATCCCTTACAGAGCCATTTTGTACCGGGCCATCCTTTACAGAGCCATTTTGTACCGGGCCATCCTTTACAGAGCCATCCTGTACCGAGCCATCCCTTACAGAGCCATTTTGTACCGAGCCGTCCCTTACAGAGCCATTTTGTACCGAGCCATCCCTTACAGAGCCATCCTGTACCGAGCCGTCCCTTAAAGAGCTATTTTGTACAGAGCCGCCCCTTAAACAGCCATCTTGTACCGAGCCGTCCCTTACAGAGCCATCCTGTACCAAGCCGTCCCTTACAGAGCCATTTTGTACTGAGCCATCCCTTACAGAGCCATCTTGTACCGAGCCGTCCCTTACAGAGCCATTTTGTACCGAGCCATCATTTACAGAGCCATCCTGTACCGGGCCATCCCTTACAGAGCCATTTTGTACCGAGCCATCATTTACAGAGCCATCCTGTACCGGGCCATCCCTTACAGAGCCATTTTGTACCGAGCCGTCCCTTACAGAGCCATTTTGTACCGAGCCATCCTTTACAGAGCCATCCTGTACCGAGCCATCCCTTACAGAGCCATTTTGTACCGAGCCATCATTTACAGAGCCATCCTGTACCGGGCCATCCCTTACAGAGCCATTTTGTACCGAGCCATCATTTACAGAGCCATCCTGTACCGGGCCATCCCTTACAGAGCCATTTTGTACCGAGCCGTCCCTTACAGAGCCATTTTGTACCGAGCCATCCTTTACAGAGCCATCCTGTACCGAGCCATCCCTTACAGAGCCATTTTGTACCGAGCCGTCCCTTAAAGAGCCATTTTGTACCGAGCCGTCCCTTAAAGAGCCATTTTGTACCGAGCCATCCCTTACAGGGCCATTTTGTACCGAGCCGTCCCTTACAGAGCCATTTTGTACCGAGCCATCCCTTACAGACCCATCTTGTACCGAGCCGTCCCTTACAGAGCCATTTTGTACCGAGCCATCCTTTACAGAGCCATCCTGTACCGAGCCATCCCTTAAAGAGCCATTTTGTACAGAGCCGTCCCTTAAAGAGCCATTTTGTACTGAGCTGTCACTTAAAGAGCCATTTTGTACTGAGCTGTCACTTAAAGAGCCATCCTGTACCGAGCCATCCTTTACAGAGCCATCCTGTACCGAGCCATCCCTTACAGAGCCATTTTGTACCGAGCCATCCCTTAAAGAGCCATTTTGTACCGAGCCATCCTTTACAGAGCCATTTTGTACCGAGCCGTCCCTTAAAGAGCCATTTTGTACCGAGCCGTCCCTTACAGAGCCATTTTGTACCGAGCCATCCCTTACAGAGCCATTTTGTACCGAGCCATCCTTTACAGAGCCATCCTGTACCGAGCCGTCCCTTAAAGAGCCATTTTGTACAGAGCCGTCCCTTAAACAGCCATCTTGTACCGAGCCGTCCCTTACAGAGCCATTTTGTACAGAGCCGTCCCTTAAACAGCCATCCTGTACCGAGTCGTCCCTTACAGAGCCATTTTGTACCGAGCCGTCCCTTACAGAGCCATCCTGTACCGGGCCATCCCTTACAGAGCCATCTTGTACCGAGCCATCCCTTACAGAGCCATCTTGTACCGAGCCGTCCCTTACAGAGCCATTTTGTACCGAGCCATCATTTACAGAGCCATCCTGTACCGGGCCATCCCTTACAGAGCCATTTTGTACCGAGCCATCCCTTACAAAGCTATTTTGTACCGAGCCGTCCCTTACAGAGCCATCCTGTACCGGGCCCTCCCTTACAGAGCCATTTTGTACAGAGCCGTCCCTTAAAGAGCCATTTTGTACTGAGCTGTCACTTACAGAGCCATCCTGCACCGGGCCCTCTTATACAGAGCCATTTTGTACCGAGCCGTCCCTTAAAGAGCCATTTTGTACCGAGCTGTCACTTAAAGAGCCATCCTGCACCGGGCCCTCCCTTACAGAGCCATTTTGTACCGAGCCGTCCCTTACAGAGCCATTTTGTACCGAGCCGTCCCTTACAGAGCCATCCTGCACCGGGCCATCCCTTACAGAGCCATCTTGTACCGAGCCATCCCTTACAGAGCCATCTTGTACAGAGCCGTCGCTTACAGAGCCATTTTGTACCGAGCCATCATTTACAGAGCCATCCTGTACCGGGCCATCCCTTACAGAGCTATTTTGTACCGAGCCGTCCCTTACAAAGCTATTTTGTACCGAGCCGTCCCTTACAGAGCCATCCTGTACCGGGCCCTCCCTTACAGAGCCATTTTGTACAGAGCCGTCCGTTAAAGAGCCATTTTGTACTGAGCTGTCACTTAAAGAGCCATCCTGCACCGAGCCATCCCTTACAGAGCCATTTTGTACCGAGCCGTCCCTTACAGAGCCATTTTGTACCGAGCCATCCTTTACAGAGCCATTTTGTACCGAGCCATCCCTTACAAAGCTATTTTGTACCGAGCCGTCCCTTACAGAGCCATCCTGTACCGGGCCCTCCCTTACAGAGCCATTTTGTACAGAGCCGTCCCTTAAAGAGCCATTTTGTACTGAGCTGTCACTTACAGAGCCATCCTGCACCGGGCCCTCCCTTACAGAGCCATTTTGTACCGAGCCGTCCCTTAAAGAGCCATTTTGTACCGAGCTGTCACTTAAAGAGCCATCCTGCACCGGGCCCTCCCTTACAGAGCCATTTTGTACCGAGCCGTCCCTTACAGAGCCATTTTGTACCGAGCCGTCCCTTACAGAGCCATCCTGCACCGGGCCATCCCTTACAGAGCCATCTTGTACCGAGCCATCCCTTACAGAGCCATCTTGTACCGAGCCGTCCCTTACAGAGCCATTTTGTACCGAGCCATCATTTACAGAGCCATCCTGTACCGGGCCATCCCTTACAGAGCTATTTTGTACCGAGCCGTCCCTTACAAAGCTATTTTGTACCGAGCCGTCCCTTACAGAGCCATCCTGTACCGGGCCCTCCCTTACAGAGCCATTTTGTACAGAGCCGTCCGTTAAAGAGCCATTTTGTACTGAGCTGTCACTTAAAGAGCCATCCTGCACCGAGCCATCCCTTACAGAGCCATTTTGTACAGAGCCGTCCCTTAAAGAGCCATTTTGTACTGAGCTGTCACTTAAAGAGCCATCCTGCACCGGGCCCTCCCTTACAGAGCCATTTTGTACCGAGCCGTCCATTACAGAGCCATTTTGTACTGAGCTGTCACTTAAAGAGCCATCCTGTACCGAGCCATCATTTACAGAGCCATTTTGTACCGAGCCGTCCCTTACAGAGCCATTTTGTACCGAGCCGTCCCTTAAAGAGCCATTTTGTACCGAGCTGTCACTTAAAGAGCCATCCTGCACCGGGCCCTCCCTTACAGAGCCATTTTGTACCGAGCCGTCCCTTACAGAGCCATTTTGTACCGAGCGGTCCCTTACAGAGCCATCCTGCACCGGGCCATCCCTTACAGAGCCATCTTGTACCGAGCCATCCCTTACAGAGCCATCTTGTACCGAGCCGTCCCTTACAGAGCCATTTTGTACCGAGCCATCATTTACAGAGCCATCCTGTACCGGGCCATCCCTTACAGAGCTATTTTGTACCGAGCCGTCCCTTACAAAGCTATTTTGTACCGAGCCGTCCCTTACAGAGCCATCCTGTACCGGGCCCTCCCTTACAGAGCCATTTTGTACAGAGCCGTCCCTTAAAGAGCCATTTTGTACTGAGCTGTCACTTAAAGAGCCATCCTGCACCGAGCCATCCCTTACAGAGCCATTTTGTACAGAGCCGTCCCTTAAAGAGCCATTTTGTACTGAGCTGTCACTTAAAGAGCCATCCTGCACCGGGCCCTCCCTTACAGAGCCATTTTGTACCGAGCCGTCCCTTACAGAGCCATTTTGTACTGAGCTGTCACTTAAAGAGCCATCCTGTACCGAGCCATCATTTACAGAGCCATTTTGTACCGAGCCGTCCCTTACAGAGCCATTTTGTACCGAGCTGTCACTTAAAGAGCCATCCTGTACCGAGCCATCATTTACAGAGCCATTTTGTACCGAGCCGTCCCTTAAAGAGCCATTTTGTACCGAGCTGTCACTTAAAGAGCCATCCTGCACCGAGCCATCCCTTACAGAGCCATTTTGTACCGAGCCGTCCCTTACAGAGCCATTTTGTACCGAGCCATCCTTTACAGAGCCATCCTGTACCGAGCCGTCCCTTACAGAGACATCCTGTGTGTGAGGACTAAAGCAGAAAAGTTTCCTGGTGATAGCTGCTCCATTCACCTGCAGTGTCTCGCCTTCCACCTTATAATTAAACATGGAGCTATTCCTGCTTTGTCCACATGATTCTTTTGACCAATCAGAGGATTGCACTGTATAAAACTCCACCCTTTTTAGGTCAGATCAGACATTCTGGCACCTGTCCTAGTTTTTTCTGTGAAACCACAAAAAAGTACTGTCCCTTACAGAGCCAACCTGTAATTCTATTCTATTCTATTCTACAGTCATTTAGCAGACGCTTTTATCCAAAGCGACTTACATGAACAAGATGTTCTGTACCAAGCCCTCCATTACAGAGCCATCCCGCCCCCGGGCCGTCTCTAACAGAGCCATCCTGTACTGAGCCTTCATATGTACAGATGGATTTTGGGTTATACATGGTACAGTTAACATTAATACAGGAACCTGCTGGGTCCCAGTCTGTACTCGGAACACCTCTCTTTGGTAGGTCTACTACAGCAGAACCCCTGAGCACATCACAGCATTTTATTTTTGTGCTGATGCTGCTGCTCTGTAAAAAGTTTGTTCTTTATTCTTAAACAGTGCTGTGTCACAAAGTTTTATTTTAGTCTTTCATTTGCTGACAGGGTGTATGTCTCAGTCTGGAGATGCTGGTGGGTCTGCTGGTTGTGGGTCTGCTGTCCTCTGCTGGACATAACCCCCTAATACAGCTGTCACTGTAAAGCTGCTCTCAGATCAGTGTGTAACAGGCGGTGGGCGTGGTCAGCCCTCCTGACCAATAAGAAGGGAGCTAGAGGGTTGCCACGGAGACGGCGTACGACACTGGGACCGCGCGGTGTCAGTGGGAGAAGCAGCTAAGCTAACAAAACAACAGGCTGGAGGAAAGTCGGCCGTTAAATATTAAATCGTTAGGATAATCTTCCAGGTTATAAACTAAAGCTCTGAGCCGCTGTGTGGTCCTCTGTCTGCTGTCATCACTGTGATGTCGGTCGGCGTTAGCATGGTTGTAGCTTATATAGCAGCTTAGCACGCTAACCGGCCCGCCCCTCCGCGACCAAGCGCTCAGAACCAGCCTCTTGGGTCTAACCCGGTCCTGTGTGTGGACGGAATGGATGTAAGTTAAGAGCTGGGCCGGTACGTTCCGGGTATCCAGCTAAGCTCAGCCCGGTTCCCGGGGTCCGGCGTGAAGCAGAGGCCACGCTGCCGCTCAGGCCCCGACTCTAGGATGAGATGAGGAGCGGAGGGCCGGTCCCCATCACGAGACCCGTTAACCCGAGCTAACCAGGTGAGCTAGCACTGGAAGCGTGTGCACCGGTGTTACACCAAAATCTGTGACCCATCAGAATCTGTGACCACAAGAGGCGACAGTGTACATTTCTCTGCAGAAGACAAGCAAAGTTTTAGAAAACACTTGTATTTAAGCCTGAGTTGATTATAATGCAGATACATTAAAGTCATACATTATGATGGCTCTCAGAAATGGCGACCTGTGTGATCCTGGCTATGTGAGGGTCACATATTATATTAGATGAGTCCAGACTATAAGAGGGGTGAACTTTTTAACCATGTCCATCTGGAATCTGATGTGCCAAAGCAAACACACATTTACACACTTCTGTCAGAGATTGGAGCTTGCTCACTAACTGATGTCAGAACATGAATAATGATCCAATAATTATGGTTGAAGACTGCATTCGTGGTTTGTATTTCTTTGGGTTCAGTATAATGCAGTTACAGTGAAGTCACACATTCTGATGGAAATGGTGACTTTGGTCAACCCTCTTATAGACTTTACAGACGTACATGCAGAGAAATGTACGCTGTCGACCCCTATGGTCACAGTTTCTGATGGGTCACCGATTTTGGTGTAACACCAGTGACGCTCCGGTTCTTCTTCATCGCTGTGCTGATTGGACGATTTTCTTCTGCTGAAAAAGGTGATGGTGATGATGGTCAGTCACATCTTTATCAGTCTGTGTTACGGTCAGGTGTGAACCTGACGGACAGACAGATGGGTGTGATGGGTAGCTCTTATTTATCCAGTCTTAGTGTCATGACAGCAGGATGATGGCTCTGCTCCTGAAACTTGACTGTTCTTTATTTGGGGGGCCTTCCTAGAAGATCCCGTCCAGGGTGGTGGTGGATGGTGAGAGGACGAGTTTTTGGGGGCAGATGTGTCCTATAGATGAAGAAATGAAGCCTGGTCTCTGAGAGCTGTGAAGAATGTTTCTGGTCTCTGGTCAAGAAGCAGTAGCCCGACCCAAAAACTGTTAAAACACAGGTAGGCAGGTGTGTGTAATGGGTTGCCAGATTAGGTTGTCCAACCTGGGATTAATGTTCCCCATGGAAGGAAGGAAAGAAGTAAAGGGGAATATAAGGCAGGAAGGAATGTTGCACAATTAATGACTCAGCATGTTTCCAGTTTCAGTTTAACTCTGGTTACCGTGTGTAATGACGAGTGACGCGTGTTTCGTTGTGTCGGTAGCTTTTTATTTATGCTGCATTGCTAAAGTTGTGCTAAATTAGCTTAAGGCTCTCCCCCCTATGTTAGCAATAACATTATCCCAAACTAGCGTAGCATTAGCTCAGTAGCCAGTAGCTGCAGAAATACCATAAGTGTATAAAATATCTGAGCATCCAGAACGAGCGTCCATCACTCCGTCAGCTGCAGGTGGAGGCGTATTTTAGGAGGAGAGGTGTGGATGCAGAGGGGAGGAGCTTTACTCACTGCAGCTCCAAAACTTTATTAACATTACAGTAGGGCTGCACAATTAATCGGATTTTGATCGTGATCACGATTTTGGTGGCCACAATTAAATGAACCTGATCGTCAGCGATATTTACATTAAAAACGCAGCTCTGCTGCTTCTCTGATCACACACATTCTCAACCTGCAGTCGGCCAACCACCAGGGGGCGAACGCGAGGCCAAAGCTTCATTAAGCTGCCTAAAGAACAAGGGCGTGCACCTTTTACAGTCGGCAGCTAGTTGTACTCAGTGTTGCTAGTTTTCACTCACCTCTAGCGACTTATTTTCAAAAAACGACTAGCGACTAATCTAACGACTTTTTCTGGTGATATTGGAGACTTTTGGAGACTGACGTGAAAGAGCGTATAGTTCACTCTTCAACAAGGGGGGGGTGCTCCGACCCCTCCCCCGTCCAGAAGCACTCAGAAGAGGCTTGGTCCTCACGCAGCAGCTGGACTCAGAGCAGAAGATCTGTTTCATGACCAGGCTGAAAATGAAACGTACATAACTGCTGCTGGCTGGTCCCGCGCTGGCTTACCGTCAGATATTAATGTTTATTAATGAAGAGTGTCGACATTAACATTTAAAAAGTGTTGTGACATGTTGCAGACTCCTAATTAAAAAAAACATTACACTTAATAAAATTAAACTTAAAAAACAAAGAAAATATTGACTGAAGAATTAAATTTTTATTATTTCTTTACTGTTCTAAACATTTTTATGTTGTCTTTTCTTCAATGTTTGCCTTTCTCACAACATCCCTCCCACACTAGCATCCATTACTAGTGATGGATGTTCGGCTCTTTTCAGAGAACCGGTTCTTTTGGCATCTAAACGGCTCTTGATTTAGCATCTTTTGTAGCCCCAAAATTTACATTAACTTCTCAAAAATGAATGGTAAATGTATTTATTGCATTATTTATCATCTATTCTAATTTAAAGTTTACTTTTTCACAAAAAATTGTTGCAAAGTAGTTTGTTTATAATTGGTGCAATAAAAATACATGTTTTTCCAAACACAGTGAATAATCGCGATTAATAATCGTGATTACAATATTGATCAAAATAATCGTGATTATTATTTTGGTCATAATCGTGCAGCCCTACATTACAGTCTGTCTTCACCACCGTCATGATGTCATGTCTTAGTTTTACTTTGTCAGAAAATACTAGCGTGAGCGGCTGTAACAGCGACTCTGTGTTACAGTTAGTGCCAGACCATGGTGACCATTATATATAAAACACAACGCTATCAAAGATGACGTCTTTCTGACATTTGAGAAAAACATATCTGGTTTTATTTTGGTTCATATATGATAGAGACCATGATATATGTCATGGCAAAGAAAATATTGGAGTAAAGAAAATGTCATTTAACATTAAAGGGCATCAGAAGGCTGCATAATGTTTAGCTAAATTCACTCATGTTGTTATATAAGGCGAACACCTTATAAATATTTATCTACCTGTACTTTAACCTACTTCTAATTTGCATCAGCAAGAATTACAAAACAAGATTTATTTAATGAATTCACCATTCATTTATACAATTAATTTATAGATAGACTTTTTTTAAGGTTATATATTTTAATTTTCCAGCTTTGTTGCATGTTTTTGGAAATTCTTCTGTTGTACAGTTAAACATACTGAAGGACAAAATGTTGTGAAGCAGTAAAATGTTCTGCCTGGAATTCATATTTTTGTTGGTGTAAGTGTTAATTAAGCAAAAATGAAGTTAATTTATTCTTTATATATATTTTTTTAAAAATCAGCCGATTAATCGGTTATCAGATTTTTTTTCTGCCAAATATCTGAATCGATATCGGCCTCAAAAAATCCATATCGGCCGGGCCCTACTCTCCATGTCCGTTCCCTGGATGTTCACCGGTGCCTGGAGGAGGGGGTTCACACCTGCGGAAATCCACCAGGTTTTCCCTGCATGGATCTGGAGGCGGTTCTGCTGGCACCAGCACATGAAACCTGGATCGACTGCAGTCATCTGAGAACTTGTGTAGGTGCGGTTTGCAGACTTCACACACAATTCAGCAGTGTGGATGATGGAGAGGAAGGCAGCCAGAACTGGTCCCTGTGGGCCCCCGTGCTGCAGACCACCCTGTCAGACTCACAGTCTTGTGTCCTCGCATACTGTGGTGGGTTGGTGAGGTGGTCCAGGATCCATGTTGTGAGACGGAGGTCTACCGCTGTGACTTCCAACTTGTCTCTCGTGGGCTGCATGGTGGAGAAACCAAAAACCCTGATTCTCACAGTGCTGCCAGCCTTTTCCAGGTGAGGAGGGATCTCTGTAGGAGGAAGATGACCACGTCATCCACCCCAAGACCAGGCTGATAGGCCAACTGTAGCGGGTCCGGGGATGGGCAAGAACCAGCCTCTCCAAGGTCTTCATCAGACGGGATGTCAGTGCCACCGGCCTGTAGCTGTTGGGGTCCTTTGGGTTCGGGTCTTTGGAACCGGTACCACGCAGGATGATTTCCACAGCTGTGGAACTGTCCCCAGTTTCAGGCTCTGTTTGATCATGTGACCTACTATCCCCCACAGCTGGTCTGCACAGGTCTGGAGAAGCCTTGAGCTGATTCCATCTGGACCTGCAGCCTTTCCTGCCTTGATGCTCCTGAACTCTTTCCTCACCTGGTTTGTTGTGAGGGGCAGGATGGGGTGATGGATTTCACAGCTCTGGGGAAGAAGCTGTGTTTCAGTCTGTTGGTGTGGGCTTTGATGTTTCTGTATCTCTTTCCAGAGGGAAGAGGTACAAACAGTTCGTGTCCTGGGTGGGTGGGTCTGCAGCTATACGACTGGCCCTTCTCTGGACCCGGCTGTCGTATATTGAGTCCAGGAGCGGGAGAGGACTCCCTACAATCCCCTGTGCTGTTTTCATCACCCGGGCCAAGACCTTCCTGTCGTGTGCAGTGCAGCTCCCGTCCCACACTCAGACAGAGAATGCTCTCTATGGTGGCTCTGTAGAAGTTCAAACTTCAGAACCATGTTTGTGGGATGGATAGCAAAACAGTCATGTGTGAATAGGGTGAAGGGCACTATTATTCCATTTTTTACAATGGTATGATATTTACCTAGAAGGAAAACTATATTTAGTAGTTTTTGGCATTTGTGGGGGATATCTTCAATATAACACAGTGTCATGACCTATTTTAAACCAGGTAACAACCTCTTTCCAGAATTTTATGGAAAATGGGCAAGAGAAAAATAAATGTTCTATAGTGTCGCTACTCGCCCCACAAAAACACACGACTCCACTTCAAAATGAAACCGCTTCTTTACTGCCACAGCAGGGCAGTAGTTATTATTTTAAATGGAGTTTCTTTTCTGTATTTATGAATAGTATTATTAGGGGTAGTGTGGTTCAGAAGTGCCTCCCTGGGATAATGAACTCAGTAAATAGTTTCTGTTTGAGTGCTACAGATCAGTTTATTATTGCATTGTTTTTTCTCTAATTCCATTTCCCCAGTTTTTAATTCAGGGAGTCTAGCAGTCACCTTTGAGAAGATCAGGATGTTTGTTTGCTATAGATGTCATTTTTATTATTTTACAGAAATTATCACCACATCCTAATTTATTAAGAATTGTCAATAAAAAGTTATGTTCCAGGGTGTCAAATGCTTTAAAAAAATCAAGAAACAGAAAGAGGCTCTGAGATTAGGCTCCTGTGGTCCACCACGTCCAGGACGAGTCTAATATGGTTGGAGATGTAGCGTCCTTTTATAAAAGCAGGATATTCAGCTACAGTTTTTGTGAGGATGGTTTTAAGACGATTAGCGTAGCAGGAGGCTAAGAGCTTGTAATCATTACATGTAATGTTATTAGTCTCCAGAAACAGAATTAAGACTTCCTTAAGGAAAAGAGAACAACTTTTAAAGTGCAGGAATGATTATGTAGTCCTTCAAAAACACATTTAAATCAGAAGCCAACATAATACAAGCTCACTGAGGTTTACCCATCCTTCTATCAGACATCTCACTGGTCTATTCTTTTACCTTCAATAAGAGCATAACTCTCTGAGTCAGGCTTTCTTCTCGTTTCTGCCTCCTCAACCTTCAGCCATAATTTGGCCCGTGCCTCTCGGTCCTCTGAGAAATCTTCTTTAAAGCGGGTGCCCATGTCCTCACAGACTTTAGCGTCTCTAGATCTCCTCCGTCGCGGATGGAGCGCAGAGCAAACTGGGTAATCACCGGGCGGGCGTCCTGTTTGTAGCAGCATCATTTCTTCTTCCCAAATGATGAGCCGGATCCACCGTTTGGTGGAGCTTGTCCTGGTAGAATACGTGTGAGAATGCCAATGATTTCCTCTTTTGTCTCCTCTTGCTCTTTCTCGGGCAGTCCGATAAGGCGAAGGTTCCACCTTCTTTTATATCGAGCATGCTCCAGGCTTGAGGGTATCGTTTTCTTTCTGGAGTTGAGCTACTAAAACTTTCACTTTGTTTACTTCTTCTTTATTCTCCTTCACATTTTGTACAGTTTCCTCCATTTTACGTTCAAATCTGGTCAGACGTGCATCTTGATGAGAGCTTGTAGAGCATTGAGGATATGTTCATTTGAAGCGCTATTTTGGGTTTTGTTGTCTTTTTTATGTTTTCTTTTAAGCTTTTCGGGACTAGGGCTGGGCATTGGCGTTTTGTCATCAGAGATCTTTTCAGTTCCCTCATCCACCTCCGACACATCTGACTCACCCGCGGCAGCAGGGCTGTAGTCGTGGTCAGTTTGCATGGTAGTTCGGTAATAAGCTCTTTTTGTGAGGATTCGATTATGATTAACAGTCTGATCAAGTTACTTCTGTGCAGCTCGTCTTTCTTGTGTTGACTTACTTTCTTTTAAATATTCCAGTGTAAGGACGTAAAACAGGATAGTTTTGCGAACCCACCCAAAGAAGTGTAGATGTGCAGGGTGGCTGTGAGCTGAGTTTGGTGGGGGAGGGGGAGGAGCAGTGTACAGGTGGGGCAGATGATGGGGGGTGTGCAGCAGGTAGGGCCGGTGGGGGCAGATGGCTGATCCTGGAGTGTGTTTAAACAGGGCGCCACCTACAACAACAACACAGACCTCCAGGACGATACATATGTCATCACTGCCTACATCACCAGGTGCACTGATGATGTAACAGTACTTAAGATCATCACTGTTCGGGCCAATCAGAAGCCATGGCTGACAGGGGCGGAGCACAGGCTGCTGAAGGCTGGAAACGCTGCCTTCAGAGCAGGAGATGAGGAGGGCCGACCATCACGTAGCATCAGAGAGGCCAAGAAGCAGGACTCCAGGAGGATCGCTTCAGAGACACAGAGCCTGTGGCGAGGGACCATCACGGGACTACAACCCCCCCTCCAGACCTGTGACAGCTCCACCTCTCTGCTAAATGACTTCTTTGCATGTTTTGAGGCACACAACAGCACACCTGCACAGAAGTCTCCGCCCCCTCCTGGAGAACAGGTGTTGATGCTGTCCCCAGACGGTGTGAGGAGGACACTCAGCAGGATCGATGCTCCCAAAGCTTCTGGTCCTGATAACAAACCTGGTTGTGTGCTGAGGGCCTGGGGAGCTCATGGATGTCTTCATGGACGTCTTTAACATCTCGCTGAGCCAGGCTGTCGTCCCCACGTGCCTCAAAACCACCACCGTCATCCCTGTTTCCATGACTACCGTGCGGTAGCCCTCGCTCCCGTTCTTATGAAGCGCTTCGAACGGCTAGTGTTGCAGCACATGAAGTCTGTCCTCCCATCCTCCCTGGACCCCTTCCAGTTCGTACATTGCTCCAACCGCTCGACCGACGATGCCGTCTCCACTGTCCTCCACACAGCCTTCACACATCTGGACACAAAGACTCCAACCTCACAATCCTGTTCATAGACTTCAGTTCAGCATTCAACACAATCGTCCCCCAACAGCTCCTTCTGAAACTGGACCAGCTGGGAGTTAACGCCTCACTGTGGCTGCTGGACTTCCTGACCAGGAGACCACAGACAGTTCAGGCTGGCAGGAACACATCCAGCATCACCACACTGAACACGGGTCCCCTCCCTGCAAACACCTCCACCTCTCCTCCACCTGTACAGCCCTCTGCATGGAGAGAGACTCCGCCCACCCGTCACACAGCTTCTTCAGCCTGCTGCCATCAGCAAGGAGCCTGCAGGCCGGGACCAGGACCAGGACCAGCAGACTGAGGGACAGGATGCTGAACTCTCTCCCTGCTCTGCCCCTGTTCCACCCCCCCGGACTCTGACGCCCCCCCATCCTGTTTACTCAGTGATAGAACTTGTTTTGTTGATTGGCTCTTATTATTGGATTTCATGCACCAACGTTTGAGAGAACCATAACTGCATTTCTCTGTTTGTGCTGTATGCTGCGGAACTGACTTTAAAGCTGACTTTGACTTTGAGATCGGTGTGTAGAGCAGAGATGCTAATTAATAGCTGTAAACGTTAAATAAAACTGCCACCAAACTACGCCACGTCAGCTTTACCGGCTGGACGGAGGGTAAGTTAGTGAAGCTGGTTATCATCTGTAATTTACACCACACACACTCTGCCTGTCAGCTGGTGGGTGTGTGCTCACCTGTGTGTGCACATGTCGTTGCACATGGATTGGAGGAGAAATGTAGTCAGAAGGGACGTGCATTCATTTAAAGGTAAGACCATCAGATCGGTTTTTAAACTCCGGTGTTGAGCATGGATGAAGAAGACGTCTCTGAAGCTAGCTTGTGATGAGTGATAAAAAGACCAGTTCCTCTACTCTTTGGGGACTTTGGCCACATTAGACCAGGTCTTGCTGAAAGCCTGCAAGACGGCAGCTGTTCATATATGGTCTGAATTACCTACAGAGCTGATAGATTAACTGGAACAGAGGTCCTGATTTCAAAAACTTTTTTTTTTTTTATTAAAAATAAGGCCCATTTATTTATTTCTGGATACTTTGCACGTAGACCATCCAGGTCAGTTCCAGAAGCAGCCCCAAGCCCCCCTCCCGTCCAAACAAAAGTCCAGGCTTGTGGTATTGTGTTGCTTTAACGAGTGGATGGATGGAAAGTCAGGTGTGTGTATAAAACCACACTGAAAGATGGACTCGGGTTGAAATGAAGGGTTTGATTTTTTCTGTGTTTTCCGTGTGCAGGATGGACGTGTGCAGCAGGAACCCGAACCGCACGGCGCCGGTCGGTGAGGGCGTTCCACCGCATGCAGACGTTCCTCTGTGTTCCCGGACCAACGGGTGGACCTGGCCCCCCCACCCCTTCCAGCTGCTGGCCTGGACGCTCTACATCTACTTCGCTGTCACCGGCCTCGGCGTCTTCGTGCCCCTGCTGCCTGCCCACTGGATCCCCGCGGGCTACATCGTATCCTTCCTGTGTGTGTGCACGTCATCAGAGGCTGGCTAGGTGTGCTGATGGTACACCTGAGATCTACCTGCTGATGCTCAAGGGTCTGAAACATTCCATTTGATGATGGTGGTGGTAGTGGAGTCTATTGGATGATTCCTGCAGGGTGATAAACTTCCAGCTGCATCAAGTTATTTAACTCCAACTGATGCAACAAGCAGCTTCTCAGTTCTTAAACAACCATGAGGAAAGACACATCCTGGTCTGAGAGAAGATGTTAGACTGGTCCGGAAGGGTCAGATCATCAAGCAGAGGAAACATCTCAGGAGAAGCAGAAATTACTAGAACCGGGTTCAGAACTGTCCAACCATCATTAAAACTGGAAGGATGGAGGGAACCATCGTCTTCCAGGAAGAAACGTGGTCAGAAAAATCCTGAATGATGGTGATTCAGTGTTTGGTGGAAGCAGAAGGAAGAAAAACAGCAGTAGAACTCAGGACCATGTTTAATAGTGAAAGTTAGAACATTTCCACATGAACAATGTGAAGGAACTTAAGGGACTGAACAGCTGTGGAGTCAGAAGGAAACCACTAACCAGTGAGGCTAAGCAGAGGAAAAGGCTTCAGGTCTCGAGGGAGTATAAAGACTGGACTCTGGAACCATGGAAGAAGGTCATGTGGTCTGATGAGTCCAGATCTACCCTGGTCCAGAGTGATGGAGCATCAGGGTAAGAAGAGAGGAGGATGAAGGGAAGCAGCATCATGTCTAGTGCTACTGTACAAGCTTGTGGGGGCAGTCTATGATCTGGGGTTGCTGCAGCTGGTAAGGTCTAGGTTCAGCTCTAGGTTCAGGTCTAGGTTCAGCAACTTTGTGTCCAAAGAATGAGATCAGTTGGTACCTGAATATTCTAAATGAACAGGTTATTCCATCTGGGGCTCAGACTCAGACTGTGAAAGAGTGGTTCAGGGAACAGGAGACATTTTCATACATGGATTGGCCTCCATGTATCCAGACCTGAACCCCATGGAGAACCTCTGGGATGTGCTGGAGAAGGCTTTGTGTAGTGATCGGACTCTCCATCATCAATAAAAGATCATGGAGAGAAATCAATGCGACTCTGGATGGAAATAAATGTGACATTGCAGAAGCTTCTAGAATCGATGCCGCAGAGAAGCTGCTGGAGTCGGAGATGGAGGAGGTCCAACCAGAAATCAGACTGAAAGCTTTTTTTTTTTGGCCAGGCAGTTTATAGAACATTGTAGTAATAATGATGATGAGGTAATATAAACAGCAGAACCGTACATGTGGAAACGGCTGTATCGGAGATGGATTGTTTTGTTTTTAGGTTTAAATTGTTTTAAAGTTCCAGAAATGTCCACCATCTTGCTCTGCAGGACGGGTTCTCTGGAGCGTTGGTAGACCAGGAAGCTGTTGGTATTCCTGGTGTTGCTAAGCTAACAAAGAACATTCTCTGGTTGGAGCTCAGACCAGTTACGTTGTCACAGTTTCCTGAGCTAACAGAACATCGTAACCACAGTCCGGTCCGGAGACGACTCAGGCCCAGCTCAGGCATCATCAGAGGATGCGGTTTTCAGATGTCCCTGGTGTCCATGTGGGGACATGCTGGGGGACTGCTATGACAGCTCCATCCTGATGTCAGATTCCTGATCTGAGCTCCAGTGTACCGGCATCATGTTCACCTGTCACCTGTGTGTTCACGTCATGGCCGTCTCCGTGGACCCGGCTGACCGCAACGTGAAGATGAAGAGCAGCAGAGGTCCGCTTCCCGTGTTCGACCGCTCCAAGCACGCTCACGTCATCGAGAACTGCCACTGCTACCTGTGCCAGGTGGACGTGTGAGTAACACACACCTGTTGGCTCCGCCCCTTTTAAATGAAGGTGCACAGCGGGTCGACCAGCATGGTTGCACTAATTATCAAGTTGGTGTGATAACCAATGCTAACCATTGTTCTTGTGTGTGTGTGTTCCAGGGGAGCGAAGTCGAAGCACTGCAGCGCCTGTAATAAATGTGTGTCTGAGTTCGACCACCACTGCCGCTGGCTCAACAACTGTGTAGGCAGCCAGAACTACAGGTCAGCGCTGGCGGCCTACTGCTCTGTAGTACTGTCTGTAGTACTGCTCTGTAGTGCTGTCTGTAGTACTGTCTGTAGTACCGTCTGTATTATTGCTCTGCAGTACTGTCTGTAGTACTGTCTGTAGTACCGTCTCTATTACTGCTCTGTAGTACTGCTCTGTAGTACTGTCTGTAGTACCGCTCTGTAGTACTGTCTGTAGTACTGCTCTGTAGTACTGTCTGTAGTACCGTCTGTATTATTGCTCTGTAGTACTGTCTGTAGTACTGTCTGTAGTACCGTCTCTATTACTGCTCTGTAGTACTGCTCTGTAGTACTGTCTGTAGTACCGCTCTGTAGTACTGTCTGTAGTACCGTCTCTATTACTGCTCTGTAGTACTGCTCTGTAGTACTGTCTGTAGTACCGCTCTGTAGTACTGTCTGTAGTACTGCTCTGTAGTACTGTCTGTAGTACCGTCTGTATTATTGCTCTGTAGTACTGTCTGTAGTACTGTCTGTAGTACCGTCTCTATTACTGCTCTGTAGTACTGTCTGTTGTACTGTCTGTAGTACCGTCTGTAGTACCTCTCTGTAGTACTGTCTGTAGTACTGCTCTGTAGTACTGTCTGTAGTACCGTCTGTATTATTGCTCTGTGGTACTGTCTGTAGTACTGCTCTGTAGTACTGTGTGTATTACTACTCTGTAGTACTGTCTGTAGTACCGTCTGTATTACTGTTCTGTAATACTGTCTGTAGTACTGTCTGTAGTACCGTCTGTATTACTGCTCTGTAGTACTGTCTCTATTGCTGTCTGTAGTACCGTCTGTATTACTGCTCTGTAGTACTTAGGCCTGTCACGATAACAAATTTAGCTGTACGATAAATTTTCTCAGAAATTATCGCGATAAACAATAATATTGCGCAAAGCGCTAATGTGTCATTTTGAGACCATTCTCAACTAATATAATGACATATGCCATAATAATGCAAGTACCCCTTTTGTAAAGGTCAATAAACTAAATAAATAAAAGCGCCTTTTTCACATACGCCGGGACACCGGCCCAAAAGTAATGCGACCCACTGGGAATCCTCCCAAACCTCTCGATTAGCCGGCATTGCTCTTAATGTGTATTTTGTCAAATAAGCTAGTATATAGGCTGACTCTATTTGCGTAATGTGCCTGCGGATTACAGGGGTTATTACGGTAGACCAGGAAGTGGGGGCTTTGTACTGACGTCGTAAGCTAGAATGTGTGTGTTCTGCTTACATGTGGGGAGCAGCGAAATGATAAAAGAGGAGGTGCTTGCATCTATTATTTCTCCATTCGACTTATTTACATATTTAGCATGAGAATCGGAGGTTTAGCGCGAGAGCGTGAGAAGCCACTTAAATGCGCAAGTCTCACGGCCATTGCGTGTTGGCAGCCCTGCAAAACAAATGCGGCTTACCGGCTCGTGCTGCAACATGCTGCAGTCAAGTATGACACCAGAGAGATCACTCCGCAACAAACCAGAGCGTTGAGTCGAAATACTCCATAGTGAAACCTATTGTCATACACAGTTTATGGTAAAGTGGGGACTAATAAAAATTATCGCGGCCGGCAAACTTATCGTGCTCTTATTTTCTTATCGTTCAATTAATTGACTTATTGCTTATCGCGACAGGCCTAGTAGTACTGTCTGTAGTACTGTCTGTAGTACCGTCTGTAGTACTGTCTGTAGTACCGTCTGTATTACCATCTGTACTGCCGTCTGTAGTGCCGTCTCTATTACTGCTCTGTAGTACTGTCTGTAGTACTGCTCTGTAGTACTGTCTGTAGTACCGTCTGTATTATTGCTTTGTAGTACTGTCTGTAGTACCGTCTGTATTACTACTCTGTAGTACTGTCTGTAGTACCGTCTATATTACTGCTCTGTAATACTGTCTGTGGTACTGTCTGTAATACCGTCTGTTTTACTACTCTGTAGTACTGTCTGTAGTTCCGTCTGTATTACTGCTCTATAGTACTGTCTGTAGTACTGCTCTGTAGTACTGTCTGTACTACCGCCTGTATTACTGCTCTGTAGTACTGCTCTGTAGTTCTGTGTAGTACTGCTCTGTAGTACTGTCTGTAGTACCGTCTGTATTACTGCTCTGGAGTACTATCTGTAGTACCGTCTGTATTACTGCTCTGTAGTAGTGTCTGTAGTACCGTCTGTAATACCGTCTGTAGTACTATCTGTAGTACCGTCTGTAGTGCCGTCTGTATTACTGCTCTGTAGTACTGTCTGTAGTACTGCTCTGTAGTACTGTCTGTAGTACCGTCTCTATTATTGCTCTGTAGTACTGTCTGTAGTACTGTCTCTATTACTGCTCTGTAGTACTGCTCTGTAGTACTGTCTGTAGTACTGTCTGTTGTACTGTCTGTAGTACCGTCTGTAGTACCTCTCTGTAGTACTGTCTGTAGTACTGTCTGTAGTACTGCTCTGTAGTACTGTCTGTAGTACCGTCTGTATTATTGCTCTGTAGTACTGTCTGTAGTACTGTCTGTAGTACCGTCTCTATTACTGCTCTGTAGTACTGCTCTGTAGTACTGCTCCGTAGTACCGTCTGTAGTACGTCTCTGTAGTACTGTCTGTAGTACAGTCTGTAGTACCGTCTGTAGTACCGTCTGTAGTACCGTCTGTATTATTGCTCTGTGGTACTGTCTGTAGTACTGCTCTGTAGTACTGTCTGTATTACTACTCTGTAGTACTGTCTGTAGTACCGTCTGTATTACTGTTCTGTAATACTGTCTGTAGTACTGTCTGTAGTACCGTCTGTATTACTGCTCTGTAATACTGTCTGTAGTACTGTCTGTATTGCTGTCTGTAGTACCGTCTGTATTACTGCTCTGTAGTACTGTCTGTAGTACTGTCTGTAGTACCGTCTGTAGTACTGTCTGTAGTACCGTCTGTACTGCCGTCTGTAGTGCCCTCTGTAGTGCCGTCTCTATTACTGCTCTGTAGTACTGTCTGTAGTACTGCTCTGTAGTACTGTCTGTAGTACCGTCTGTATTATTGCTTTGTAGTACTGTCTGTAGTACCGTCTGTAGTACTGCTCTGTAGTACTGTCTGTAGTACCGTCTGTATTATTGCTCTGTAGTACTGTCTGTAGTACTGTCTGTAGTACCGTCTCTATTACTGCTCTGTAGTACTGCTCTGTAGTACTGCTCTGTAGTACCGTCTGTAGTACCTCTCTGTAGTACTGTCTGTAGTACTGCTCTGTAGTACAGTCTGTAGTACCGTCTGTAGTACCGTCTGTAGTACCGTCTGTAGTACCGTCTGTAATATTGCTCTGTGGTACTGTCTGTAGTACTGCTCTGTAGTACTGTCTGTATTACTACTCTGTACTACTGTCTGTAGTACCGTCTGTATTACTGTTCTGTAGTACTGTCTGTAGTACTGTCTGTAGTACCGTCTGCAGTACTGTCTGTAGTACCGTCTGTAGTGCCGTCTGTAGTGCCGTCTCTATTACTGCTCTGTAGTACTGTCTGTAGTACTGCTCTGTAGTACTGTCTGTAGTACCGTCTGTATTATTGCTTTGTAGTACTGTCTGTAGTACCGTCTGTATTACTACTCTGTAGTACCGTCTGTAGTACCGTCTATATTACTGCTCTGTAATACTGTCTGTGGTACTGTCTGTAGTACCGTCTGTATTACTACTCTGTAGTACTGTCTGTAGTTCCGTCTGTATTACTGCTCTGTAATACTGTCTGTAGTACTGCTCTGTAATACTGTCTGTAGTACTGCTCTATAGTACTGTCTGTAGTACTGCTCTGTAGTACTGTCTGTAGTACCGCCTGTATTACTGCTCTGTAGTACTGCTCTGTAGTTCTGTGTAGTACTGCTCTGTAGTACTGTCTGTAGTACCGTCTGTATTACTGCTCTGGAGTACTGTCTGTACTACCGTCTGTATTACTGCTCTGTAGTAGTGTCTGTAGTACTGTCTGTAGTACCGTCTGTAATACCGCCTGTAGTACTATCTGTAGTACCGTCTGTAGTGCCGTCTGTATTACTGCTCTGTAGTACTGTCTGTAGTACTGCTCTGTAGTACTGTCTGTAGTACCGTCTGTATTATTGCTCTGTAGTACTGTCTGTAGTACCGTTTGTAGTACTGTATACTTGTAGTACTGTCTACTAATTTGTATGCTCACTGTTTAGCAGTGTGCAGTACTGAGTAGAAGTGTGTATAGTACTGTGTCTAGTCGTATAGTATTGTGTAGTACGACATGTAGTTTGTAGTACTGTGTACTCAGTGTGTAGTACTGTCTCTGTCTCCTGCAGGTTTTTCCTCCACAGTGTGGTCTCGGCTCTGTTGGGTGTCTGTCTGGTCCTGGTTTTCGCCTTCTACGTCTTCATCGAGTTCTTTCTGGACCCGTCCAAACTTCGTACCGACAAACACTTCCTGGGTAAGAGCTAATGTCCACCTGTCGCAGTGAGGAATGGGAAGGTCTCTATGTCCACAGTGAGGAATGAGACGGTCTTTTTGTCCACAGTGAGGAATGAGACTGTCTTTATGTCCACAGCGAGGAATGAGACGGTCTTTTTGTCCACAGTGAGGAATGAGACGGTCTTTATGTCCACAGTGAGGAATGAGACGGTCTCTATGTCCACAGTGGGGAATGAGACGGTCT
The DNA here is from genome assembly GCF_017639745.1 of Melanotaenia boesemani. Classification (NCBI taxonomy): domain Eukaryota; kingdom Metazoa; phylum Chordata; class Actinopteri; order Atheriniformes; family Melanotaeniidae; genus Melanotaenia; species Melanotaenia boesemani. The sequence continues at coordinate 906,673 of NC_055682.1, read as the reverse complement.
CTATGTCCACAGTGGGGAATGAGACGGTCTCTATGGCCACAGTGAGGAATGAGACGGTCTTTATGTCCACAGTGGGGAATGAGACGGTCTTTATGTCCACAGTGAGGAATGAGACGGTCTTTATGTCCACAGTGGGGAATGAGACGGTTTTTATGTCCACAGTGAGGAATGAGACGGTCTCTATGTCCACAGTGGGGAATGAGACGGTCTCTATGGCCACAGTGAGGAATGAGACGGTCTTTTTGTCCACAGTGAGGAATGAGACGGTCTTTATGTCCACAGTGAGGAATGAGACGGTTTCTATGTCCACAGTGGGGAATGAGACGGTCTCTATGTCCACAGTGGGGATTGAGACGGTCTCTATGGCCACAGTGAGGAATGAGACTGTCTTTTTGTCCACAGTGAGGAATGAGACGGTCTCTATGTCCACTGTTGGGAATGAGTCGGTCTCTATGTCCACAGTGAGGAATGAGACGGTCTCTATGTCCCCAGTGAGGATTGAGACAGTCTCTATGTCCACAGTGAGGAATGAGACGGTCTTTTTGTCCACAGTGAGGAATGAGACTGTCTTTTTGTCCACAGTGAGGAATGAGACGGTCTCTATGTCCCCAGTGAGGATTGAGACAGTCTCTATGTCCACAGTGAGGAATGAGACGGTCTTTTTGTCCACAGTGGGGAATGAGATGGTGTTTTTGTTCCCAGTGAGGAATGAGACGGTCTCTATGTCCACAGTGAGGATTTGAGACGGTCTCTATGTCCACAGTGAGGATTTGAGACGGTCTCTATGGCCACAGTGAGGATTGAGACGGTCTCTATGTCCCCAGTGAGGAATGAGACGGTCTCTATGTCCCCAGTGGGGAATTAGACTGTCTTTATGTCCCCAGTGAGGAATGAGACGGTCTTTTTGTCCACAGTGAGGAATGAGACGGTCTTTTTGTCCACAGTGGGGAATGGGACGGTCTTTTTGTCCACAGTGAGGAATGAGACGGTCTTTTTGTCCACAGTGAGGAATGAGACGATCTTTTTGTCCACAGTGGGAAATGACACGGTCTCTATGTCCCCAGTGAGGAATGAGACGGTCTTTTTGTCCCCAGTGAGAATGAGACGGTCTCTATGTCCCCAGTGAGAATGAGACGGTCTTTTTGTCCACAGTGAGAATGAGACGGTCTTTTTGTCCACAGTGAGGAATGAGACGGTTTTTATGTCCCCAGTGATGAATGAGACGGTCTCTATGTCCAGAGTGGGGAATGAGACTGTCTTTTTGTCCCCAGTGAGAATGAGACGGTCTTTTTGTCCACAGTGAGGAATGAGACGGTTTTTATGTCCCCAGTGAGGAATGAGACGGTCTCTATGTCCCCAGTGAGGAATGAGACGGTCTTTTTGTCCACAGTGAGGAATGAGACGGTCTCTATGACCCCAGTGAGGAATGAGACGGTCTTTTTGTCCACAGTGAGGAATGAGACGGTCTTTTTGTCCACAGTGAGGAATGAGACGGTCTCTATGACCCCAGTGAGGAATGAGACGGTCTTTTTGTCCACAGTGAGGAATGAGACGGTCTTTTTGTCCACAGTGAGGAATGAGACGGGGGTCTGGTTCGTCTTCCTCCCCGTGGCTCCTCTCAGGTCTTCAGCAGCAGTGATTCCTGGCCTCGCTGCCGTCACCATCGCTCTCGGTCTGCTGTCCTCTGTCCTCCTCTGCCACCTGCTGTGCTTCCACCTCTACTTGAGTAAGACATCATCATCATCATCATCATCATCATCATCATCACCATCATCATCGTTATCTTTGTTGTATCGACCTTTTCCACCTTTCCAACGGCCCTGGGTAGCAGATCCATAGGAGTTCCTGCACAGACAAAAGTGTTCAGAAAAGTACATATTTTTACATATCATATATATAAAAAAAACATCTTTTTCTTTATTTCCATAAACAGACAAAAGCTAAATTAAACAAAAATCAGCTAAATTAATTGAAAGTGGTCAAAAATCATATAACAGCTAATGTCAAGTTACCCAACACATAGAAGAATAAAACCTGTCGAGCTGGTCAGACGTGGCATCAGTAGCGTCCCAAAGAAAAAGGTGTGTCCACCATGAAAGCCTTCGTCCCAGGTGAAATATGCCATAATATTAATCCATAACTTATTCCAGAGCCTAACAAATATCACACATAATAAACAGAAGAAAAAAGAAAGCAGCAACCAGAGAAACAGCTGCTACATACCGGCCCTCATCCTTGGGTTCCAGGTAAGACGGTTAAGTGGCCGATAATTAAATACGGTAGACGTGTTACAACCACGACCCAATCAGTGTTTACATACCAGCCTTTACGTGTTCCATCTATGACTTAGCGTTTAGCATCTATATGCTTTTTAAATACTTTATTCAACCATTCAACATTTAGCGTTTATCTTCAAATAATTCATATACATCACAAATATTCTTTTGTTCCACTTTTTTTTACACAAAAACATCTTCATGACCTCAACAAAACCATAAGGAGCGATTGTTTGAAGAGTATGTAGTCACGCATGCTTAAACACACATGCACTGTAATGAGGTGTCTGCTGGTCAGTGTACGAGCCTCCGTGTAGAGTCAGCGGCTCCAGAACTCACTGTTTCATCTCTCCATACTCCTGGTCCTGGTCCTGGTCCCGGCCTGCAGGCTCCTTGCTGATGGCAGCAGGCTGAAGAAGCTGTGTGACGGGTGGGCGGAGTCTCTCTCCATGCAGAGGGCTGTACAGGTGGAGGAGAGGTGGAGGTGTTTGCAGGTCATACCACACGGTGATGCTGCCGGTCAGGACGCTCTCCATGGTTCCTCTGTAGAAGGTTCACGTGATGGGGGCGGGGCTCCAGCTTTCCTCAGGTTGCGGAGGAAGTAAAGACGCTGGTTGGCTTCCTGGGCCAGTGATGGGGCATCGATGGTCCAGGAGAGGTCCTCTGTGACGTGCACACCAGGAACTGCTGCTCTCTCCACCGTAGCACCATTGATGGTCAGAGGTGCATGCTGGGGGTGTGGTCTCCTGAAGTCCACAACCATCTCCTTCATCTTCTCCACGTTCAGATTGTTGTGTTCCCACTACAAGGCCAGGAGGTCCACCTCGCTCCTGTAGTCTGGCTCATCCTCGTTGCTGATGAGACCCACCACCTTCGTGTCGTCTGCAGCCTGGATGTGGAGGTTGGAGCTGGATGACGGTGTGCAGTCGTGGGTCAGCAGAGTGAAGAGGGGGGGGGCTCGTCTTCGCTGTGACTAGTGATTAGGAGTCAAAGCCTCATTAACATTGGGGTCATCAGATGAGAGGGCTGATCGGACATTTAGACTCACCTGTTCTTCATAGAAAACTGCAAAGCTTTGTCAAGTACCTGCTGGTTTGCCACATAACACAGTACTTGCTTTACTTCCTTTACCATGTATTCCCACACACCGCCATGATGGGCTCCATGTGGCAGGTTAAATATCTGTTCTATTCCAGACTGTGTTAGGCTGTTTCGTATCTTGCTCAACCTAGGTGAATGCTGGTAGATCCGCTGTGATTCTGTTAAGATAAGATCTGGTTTCTGCTGCTGTCTTTGACATACCATGCAGTCCCTGATGATCTTTCTGCCTCCATGTCCGACCGTTTGGTGAATATGCTAAAGAAGTTGTTTTGAAACATTGGTTTTCTTTGGTGAGTACTGAATGCTTTATTTCTCCAGGTAAAGCCGCTTTACTAACCTACCACCCACTCTCTATAAGCCAGTGTTGATGACTGGGTCCAGGTTGTAGATATGACTCGACTTCCAAAGTGGTCAGCCCGTCATCAAAATGTTTCTTTTGCATAATCTCACTATGCTTTCTTCTGCTAAAGACAGTTTTATCCAGCTTGAGAAGGATGTCAGTAGTTAAGTGGTGGGACAAACCTCCTTTTTTAGCATGTGCTGCACACATCTCAATTTCATTTTCTACCTCTGGATCCCCCAAATGACCAGATGTTCCATACTCACCTGCCAGTCAGTGGATCTCAGTTCTCTGTAGGAACTCTGGACCATTAAGCTAGGTGGAAGACTCCACTCATGCCTTGGGAGGCTGGATTCAGCTTGGTGTTATATTTTAGAAATGATCAATCTAGTTTTAAGACAAGCTATAGTACAGAGACACCCTTTTAAAGATTGTTAATGATCTTAGACTTAACTTAGACTCTCAGAAACTTTCTGTCCTGGTTCTACTGGATCTTAGAGCTGCCATTTATACAGTAGATCACAAGAAGTCACCTCAAAAGTCTGGTGGACCTCTGAGGAACTGTTCTGAAATGGTTTTACTCCTATCTCTCAGATCGACAACTTTATGTAAGTATGGATACATGCTCCACAGGAATTCATAAAATCCTATGTGGGGTTCCCCAAGGATCAGTTCTAGGCTCACTTCTTTTTAATCTGTCCATGTTGCCTCTCGGGGACGTCATCAGGAGACACGGCATTGATTTCCAGCTATGCTGATGATACGCAGCTTTACATCACTGTGTCTCCTGATGACCTGTAGCCAGTTAACCCCCTTTTAAACTGGATTTTACATATAAAGTCATGGATGGCAGAGAACTTCTTACAGCTCAATCAGGAGAAAAAACTGAAGTTTTAATTATCAGTCTTGAAGACAAAAGTGAGATCATTCTACCACAATTACAACATTTTAATCCTTCTCAGTGTGCAAGAAATCTGGGTGTTCTTTTCCGCTCTAAACAGGATTTTATCATCTTAAAAATATCACCAGAGACGCCCATTCCACTCTCTGCCAGCACCGAGGTGCTGATGCTTTCATATCTAGCAGAATAGATTACTGTAATGCCCTGCTCTCTGGTCTTCCAAAAAGTCCATTTCTAACCTGTGGCTACTCCAGAATTTATGCATGATTTAATGTTCTTGGACCTTCTTTCTGAGGTCCACATCGCACGGCGAGGCCTCAGTCCACATCGCACTCCACATCGCACGGCGATGCCTCAGTCCACATCGCACTCCACATCGCACGGCGAGGCCTCAGTCCACATCGCACTCCACATCGCACGGCGAGGCCTCAGTCCACATCGCACGGCGAGGCCTCAGTCCACATCGCACTCCACATCGCACGGCGAGGCCTCAGTCCACATCGCACTCCACATCGCACGGCGAGGCCTCAGTCCACATCGCACGGCGAGGCCTCAGTCCACATCGCACTCCACATCACACGGCGAGGCCTCAGTCCACATCGCACTCCACATCGCACGGCGAGGCCTCAGTCCACATCGCACTCCACATCGCACGGCGAGGCCTCAGTCCACATCGCACTCCACATCGCATGACGAGGCCTCAGTCCGCATCGCACTCCACATCGCACGACGAGGCCTCAGTCCGCATCGCACTCCACATCGCACGGCGAGGCCTCTGTCCACATCGCACAGCGAGGCCTCGAGGCTTCATTTAATAATTTTTCGTTATTTTTACTTTATTTTTCTTATTCATGTACTTATTTATTAAAAAAAAAACAATGTGTGTGTGTTAGAGAAAAACAGTAGGTGTGGATTTTTAATTGCTGTTTTATAATCTGAGGGTTGCTGGTTCGATCCTCGGACTCTCGAGCTCATGTTGAGGTCCCTGAGCAAGACACCGAACCCAACATTGGTCCTGATGGGTCATGGTTAGCACTTTGGATGGCAGCTTCTGCTGCGTCTTGGCCACGCCCACCACCAGACGTGCAGCGCACACACAAGCAGTTCATTCATTTATGTGTTAACCTTTCCTGTTTTCCTCTTCTGACCGTGGTTGGAAGACACGGGGGAGATCTCGGCTAAAGCTATCAGTCTGGTAAAGGATCTGGTTATTATGTAAAAGCATTCAGGTTAACTTGTTTTATGAATTACTTGTTATAACCTGTCAACCTTGATTCCACTTTTAATACGTATTATTGACATAAATTAATTTGTTAAAAGGCTAATACTTTTTTTTATTGAACTAAAACTAGACTAAAACCTTTTTTGAGTTTTCGCCAGCTAAAACTAGATTAAAACTATCAAACCTAGAAATGGCTAAAATGTAAATCAAACTAATAAACATTTTCGTCCTGAAGACTAAAACTGAGATGCTGCCACAAACAACACTGGAATGTGTGTGTAAACGGGTGAATGTGAAGTATGATGTAAAGCGCTTTCGGTATCATTCCAGGTACAGTAAAGGGATATATAAATACAGACCAAAGTTCTTTATAAATAAAATTTGATTAGATTTTTTTTCAAGCGTGTAGCTCGAACGGCAGCTGAAAGTTCAAGACATGGTATGGTGTTTTTTATTTTTCAGTGGTACAACTCTCGCTTTTCTAATAATGAATGTAACATACACTTCCTGTTTGCATTTAATTAGCCGAAGGTATGACGCTGCTCCACATCCAGTTTCGCTTTATTTTTCCAAAAGCCTTGGCTGCAAAACTTTTCCAACAGCAAACAAGTTAAGTTAAACCAAGTCCTCCATCCACTTTTTCCAGGTTTGTGCTGTCTCCGCTGGTATAATTTTATGTGAGGGACCGAGGCCAAGGATGAAGAGAGCACAGGAGGTTTTTTAAAGAAAAAGTCTTTTGACATTTAATTTTACAAAAAACAACAAAAATACAAATTCCTAAGTAAAAGTTTTAGGCCCATAAAAGAGGTCAAATAAACAGAACATCAACATAAGGAACTGAAAACTAACTGACCTAACAAACTGACACACAAGGGAAACTTTATACTCTGGCTGATCAGACCAGAGGGAAATACATAACCATCTTCAGCTAACTTAAACTTAACTAATTCACAACAGAACTTAAACCATTTAGATTCATAACTCATTAGGGAAACAGAAATCTAAATAATCATACTTCTACATAACAAATAAAGTAATACAAAACAATAGAGAATCTAAACCCCTCTCCCACTATCTTTTTGCAAGATGGATGAGTCCAATTAGGCTGTATCCTCGTCAATGGAGATCCACCTCAGCTGGGACTGTTAGCAGGCTTGGGCCTCCCACACAGCAACTTCCCCAGGAACTGGTAACTCAAAGAAAATGCATATTAACTGAAAATAAACCAAACTAACAAGGTGACAAGAATGAGTCAACTAAAAGTGTGCACCCAATCAGTTAACCCCCCCTGCCAGTCTTGCTAAGGAAAATGTGAAATATAAAAGAAATGGTAAATATTACAAATAAAATGATTTAACTGAAATGAAGAAAAAGGTTAACAGACCGGGCTCAGTGTGTGGCTGCTTAGGTGGCCATCACATTTTATCATATCCAATCTTTATCTTGCTCAGTTGTTGCATAATCTGCTTTGCAGAAAGAATTACTACAAAGCTCGAGGGATCATAAACTGAGCTTACCGTTAACAAATTCCCTTCTCTTCAGTGGCTTTTGCTTGTTCACAGCACTGAAGGTGAAAACTTCCTGGTTGACGTTCCGCTGACGTTCCATTGGACTCCCTAAGCTGCTCCCTAACAGTGCATAGCTTGCACAACTAGGGGAGGATACTGCTCAACCAGTTCTTTGGTGATGTCACCATCCGGCCACCAAAGAAAGCTCAGGTAGTCAATATGTTCCTCGTCTTACCTGATGGAACATTCCTTTGATGTCTGTCATCAGAGTTACAGAAGCTTGTCAGTAGGGTGCTTGTGCAAGCCGGCCCAGTAGAAGCTCTTCATTCAAAACATGCTCCAGCAAAGAATGTGGTGCAATAAAACATGACCCTCAGTGTTTTCTTATGTGGATGGTAGATCCCATGGTGAGGTACATACTACACTTTTCCATGTTCTTGCTCCAGTTGGTCATGTGGCACGATCTCACAATGTCCATCCACAGCCATGTTGTGCCTAAACGTCATATCCTTCAAAGAAAACCTGATCTCTTTTAGAGGACTTCAGCAGGCATTGTGCTCTCTGCTGCGCTACCTGCTTGTTGTTAGGCATTCTAACATCGGTCTTACAAAAAGGAAGTGTCAGATAATAATGTCTGTTTTTATGCACCGCTGACTTGGTCATTATGTCCACAAACTGTCTTCTACAGATGGTTCTGTGTGTTCATCACGCTGCTGTTTCACAAACTCTTGGTTGTACTGCTTAACCAACAGGTCTTAATGAGATACTTAATAAGATTTTGTTAACCTGAACCAAGTTCTGATGCCCATCATCATCTCTACAATACTTAAATGGAGTATTACTCACCCAGCCGTTACGAGTCCAGACAGCGTAGGGCCATGACCTTCAGTGTTTATCAGACTCCACAGTTCCAAAACTTGAGGAGGAGGGCGATCCATCCACCGTCCATCCACTAGAGTCAGAACAACCTCTTCCAAGTAAGGCCACTGATGTTGTAGAGAGCAAATCAACAAAATCGAGCAACCGAGACAACATGGTCCTTAAAGGTCAGCTGGTTGTCTACCATGACACCAAGATTCCTAGTAAAAGACGTAGACACAAGCGTGATGGAGTCAAGCTGCACGCTTATCTGTGGCGGTAAGGAAGGATTGGCTGGAAAGACAATAAGCTCAGTCTTGGACAGATTTAGCTGAAGGTGGCGATCCTTCATCCATGCGGAGATATCAGCAACATGCTGATATTCACATTGAGACGTTGTGTAGTCAGGTGGGAAAGAAAGGAAAAGCTGAGTGTCATCTGCATAGCAGTGGTAGGAGAAACCATGAGAGCTAATGATGCACCAAGTGAGGAGGTGTATAGAGAAAAGAGATGAAGAATCCAGCAGCAGGCGATACGCTGCAAACAGAGATGACATGTAAGTTTAACTTGTTAAACATGCAGCAACTGTATGCGTGTCGTATGAGTAAAAATGTCAGACGGTTTTCTACTGTCTGTGTTGAGCAGGTTACAATAAGTAAATATTTCAGGCGGCAGGTTTATTGTAACTCGTGTTCTGTTTCAGACGTTGCTGCTGCTCATTGTACACTCCTCACCGTCCGGCTGGTTCGGAGCAAAGCTGATGATGGTGGGAAAAGGTTGTTCCCAGTTTTACCGATGAGCAGCGGGTAGAGAATTTTTGTACGTCCAGGGAAACATTTCAGTCCATCTGTCGCCACCTGAAGCTGCACTGAAGAGGATTGACATAACCACATGCTGCAAATACTGAAGGAGTTTTTTTTAGTCAGGAGGATCAGATCCTACCTGACTGAACACACGACCCAGCTCCTGGTCCAGGCTCTGGTCATTTCACGCATTGACTACTGCAACTCCTTACTGGCTGGCCTGCCTGCATGCTCAGTTAAACCTCTGCAGATGATCCAGAACGCAGCAGCACGTCTGGTCTTCAACCAGCCTAAAAGAGCTCATGTCACTCCGCTACTAATGGCTCTCCACTGGCTTCCAGTTGCAGCGCATCAGATTCAAAGCTCTGCTTCTGGCTTACAAAACAATAACCCAAACGGCTCCGGTCTACCTCCACTCCTTAATCCAGAGCTACACTCCCTCTCCACAGTTACGCTCTGCCAGTGAAAGACGCCTAGTGCTCCCACCACAAGGTGGCGCCACATCAGTAGCTAGACTCTTCTCCTCTGTTGTGTCTCGGTGGTGGAACCATCTACCAAACTCCATCCGATCCGCAGAGTCCTTATCCACTTTTAAAAGCAAGCTAAAGACTCAGTTGTTTAAGGAGCATTTCCACACTTAGCTTAACTCTTCTACTCAGAATGAGTTAGAAAGATTTGTCCAGCTCTTTGGTTCAACCAGGTACTGAAGAAGCTGCTGCACTTATGCCCAAGTTGATATTGTGTGATGAAATCGTGATCTTGTATTTAAACAAAATGACTTAGAAAAAACTAAAAAAGCAAACAAAAATAATAAAAAGCCCTGCCTCTAGCGCCACATGACAGCACCTGGACTCCAGCAGTCTGACTACAACTTAATGATGACTCCATCTTGTTTGAATTCATGCTTGTGTTGTTCTTACTTTCAAATGTAAGTCGCTTTGGATAAAAGCGTCTGCTACATGACTGTAGAACAGAATAGAATAGAATAGAATAGTGCAGCCTGGATGTTTTACCTTGTGCTATCCAGCTAATCACAACACAACTTTTCATAAGAAGCATCATGTTGTGAAAGTTGGACAGACAGAACATACATGTACACATGATGTACACATTTAAAGAGAAAATGCATCATGTGTTCAGAATAAAGATCTCATCACCTGCTTTAAGCTCTGTGTGCTTCATGGAATCATCAGTAGAAGGTGGAGGAGTAATCCGGCGCTGGAGGGTTGCTGGTGACGGAGTTATGGTTCAGAAGAATTATGAGGATATAGTCGCACAGAATTAGCAGCATGTGAGGGTTAACATGTAGAAAGGCGGTGAGATGCTTACAGGTGTGGACTTTTCTAAGAAGCCGACCTTCGTTAACATGATGGATGTGCTGCGTTTTAAAACGGTGATAAACTGTAATGTAACGCACACCCCAGGATAAAGACTTAAAACGTAATATTTCATAGCTATTATTAATAATGGCCAAACCACAACTAACTGACAGACTGAAAACTTCAGACTCTTTACTATGGCGTTTATTCGATTCCAAAAGCAGCGCGCTTGAAAACCGCCCGCGTGCATAAAAACAATGCACGCGCACAGGGATCACCGCGCGCAAGTACGTGATATGAGCGAGTAAATTAGTACCCGCGAGTTAAAACACACGTCGCGAGGAGGCATTTCTGCATTGCGAGGGAATAACACAGTATCTGCAAGCAGAGAATCACCCTCGTGAGAGCTCATCAGTCCACTGTGTTCACACATGTGGACCCGCTCGCTCTCAGTTCTGTCACTGCACGCTCGGCTCAACAGTCCTCCCTCACTCGATTGCTGGAGTTTTGAGACTCCGGGGGCGGAGACTTTGGCTGATGTGTCTTATCCTCTGATTGGTCAGTTTTCAGACTGTAAGAGCGGTCACGTGGGTCATGGAGCCTCCAGTAGTCCCAAACAAACCCTGCTCTGCTGGACTCTACTACGGAACAGACAGCAGCGATCGGATTACTGAGGGTGAAAACTAAATAAACATATTATTGCTGCACATACACGTTTGTCACTGAATGCATTATTAAGTTAATGTTGATTTAAGTGATGATCAAGTCATGTCTGACTATAGATTAAAAAAGTGTAACCAGCACAATAATTTCATACTTTTTTGGAGGAAAATATTCATCTCAACCACCGAGCTAGCATTTATTAAATACCAGACATGGTCCTCATTAGCCTCTATATTTCTTATTGATAACCATCCATACAATTCACTTTCATAAGGTTAAACGATTAGGTTGATACGGCTTACTTTCATCTTTTAAAGCCAGCCGTGTGGTAGCATGTAATGTCCCAGCAGTATGGATTTAAAGTCAAAGACACAATGCAGACAACACCGAAGATCCTCTTCAGAGAGGACTCTGTCTCTCAGCTGCATTTCTATGGTTTGTATTTAAAAGACCAAGTTTGCACTGTCTCTCTTAAGGTGGATAAAAAAATAATAATAAAACGTGATCATGCTTAGTTTATGTTCTTACCTTTTTATCTTTTTTTAAAATTATGCTTTATATAATCTTATGTGTTTAATGTCTTTGTAAAGCCCTTTGAATCACCATGTTGTTGAATTGTGCTCTACAAATAAAGTTGCTTTGCTTTGAATGTAAAATGAAATGTCTCACTGAGTAAGAACTTGGTTTAACTAAAAACTCACCTGACTGGTGGGACTGGCACCACAGGACAAGAAAACAGGTGAAACCTTTCAAAAAACAAACTTTTTAATGACATAAGACAACAGGGCAAAGCAATAAAGTAAATAAATTAGTTCCAGTGTGCATAATGAAATGATAAAAATAAACCTTGGGGAAGGAAAAATGACAAACTGATAGACATCAGTGTTCCTGCCTGCTGCTCCTGAATATTTTTTTTTTTTAAATGACTGTAATGGCTAAATTAGCTTCTGTGATAACGATGGGTATTTGTACATAATTAGATAGGGTGTCCAGGATGTACAGCTTCTGGCGACATAAAAACGTCAGGTAATCAGGATTCAGTGGTGTTGTGCTGAATCCTCTTTGTATTTTATGCAGAAGCCGATCAAGCAGGTGACATCTCGGCTATTGACAAATGAAAGCATAGTTGAAGAAATGTGTTATGATGCACATATCAAACATGGCATTTTTTTAAGGTATAACAATTGAATGTTTAACATGCATTGGAAAAAACGTGCAATTAGATATAACGTGAATACTTATTAGTTATGCAAAACTAAAGCTAGTTTAACCAACTTAAAGTCATTTGAAATTCGCTGCACAGGTGCTGTTTATCTTGGCTGGGCAATGTGTGAGCATTTAAACTGACCAATCTGAGGATAAGACACATCAGCCAAAGTCTCCGCCCCCGGAGTCTCAAAACTCCAGCAATCGAGTGAGGGAGGACTGTTAAGCCGAGCGTGCAGTGACAGAACTGAGAGCGAGCAGGTCCACATGTGTGAACACAGTGGACTGATGAGCTCTCATGAGGGTGATTCTCTGCTTGCAGATACTGTGTTATTCCCTCGCAATGCAGAAATGCCTTCTCGCGACGTGTGTTTTAACTCGCGGTACTAATTTACTCGCTCATATCACGTACTTGCGCGCGGTGATCCCTGTGCGCGTGCATTGTTTTTATGCACGCGGGCGGTTTTCAAGCGCGCTGCTTTTGGAATCGAATAAACGCCATATTTTCCAGTCATTTATTTTTTATAGTGAATACAGCCGTGCAGAAAAGAACTATTTACATATGTGCATATGATGATTTTATCACTTTGGCTTTTCCTGCCATCCTGTCTAGTACACCCAGAGATAAATATTAATATTATAATATATAGTGTAAAATTCTCAATTGTCCAGGAGTGCACAAGTTGTCATTTAAACTCCAATTAAACATTAAAACAAAAAGTCCAGTTGAAATGACTGATCCTGCTGTTACAATCAGCTCTGTGTGGCTCCATCAGTTCCCCTTTTTCCATTTAAACCAGTATCTGTACATTAGCACATGGTCTGTCATTAAATCAAGGGCAGAGACTTTTATGTGCATTAAAGCTGTTTTATTTACCTGATGGATGCAGCTGCTGGAGGCAGCAGGAGTATCCAGGATGCTGTCCTGCTCCGTCTCTGATGAAGCAAACATGGATTAGAACCATATTTTTACAAAAATGATGGAAACATGTGAAGTAGATCAGCTCAGCTATCTGGGTGGTATCTGAGAACGACTCATAGGTCTATACAGAAGCTCTAATGCTTCTTGACCTGTTTACTAACCTTCAAACTCCTCTGAAGATGTTTTCACTTCGGATGATCGCCTCCAGAAGCCCCGCCTCCAGAAGCCCCACCTCTAGAAGCCCCGCCTCCAGAAGCCTCGCCTCTAGAAGCTCCGCCTCCAGAAGCCCCGCCACTAGAAGCCCCTCCTCCAGAAGCCCCGCTCATGGGTCATTTGCTGCGGTGTTGCCTGAGTAGGCAGGTCGGTGGTCCAAGGTGTCGAATTTACTGGTTTTTCGGTTCATCCCAGTCCGGTTGTTGTGGTCCTTAATTTATTTGTAGTCTTGTGAGAGTTTTCTACGTGCACTGCTTGGCGTTATGATAAATCCTGCGTTCTCTGATTGAGAACTGATCGTCATGAATATTTTTATATTCCACTACGAACCTTCAAAACGTGTCTGAATATCCTCTGTGGCGTAGAGAGAAGAAAATTTTGACCTTCTCGTCGGTCCATTTCTCGCATGCTCTTTTTTTGGTCCGTAGCTGCAACCGTGGCAACGGGCGTCGCTACCAGTCACATCATGAGGGTTCCTATGGAACCTCGAAAAGACCTTCCTCGGAGTACGAGCTAAAATGGTTCTAGGAACTGAGGGCTTTTACCCCTAAGTTCCTATATGTCCGAATGCGCCAAAAACCGTCCTGGTTCCCGAAAAAGTTAGAAGAACTACAAAAGGTTCCTACAGTTGGAAAGGGCTTTATGATGGTTGACCGTGTCAAAGGCAGCAGACAGGTCCAGCAGTATAAGGACTGAGGATTGACCAGCGGATCTGGCAACCCGTAGGGAATCAGTAACTGACAGGAGAGCAGGTTCAGTAGAGCGGCCTTGCCTATAGCCAGAATGATATGGATCAAACAGGTTGTTGTCTTGGAGGAACTGTGAGACCTGACTGAAGACGGCACGCTCTAGTAGTTTAGACATGAATGGAAGCAGTGAGACCGGCCGGTAGTTTTCAACCTGGGCTGGGTTGAGTGTGGGTTTCTTTAGCAGCGGGGGAACCCGAGCTTGCTTGAAGGCAGAGGGAAAGATACCGGATTTAAGAGAGGAGGTGATAATATGGGTTACTGCAGGTTTGATTGTAGGTAAAATGCTCTGCAGGATGTCAGAGGGAACAGGATCAAGAGGACAGGTCGTGGGTTTTGAGTTGACTAGAAGTTTAGAGACTTGGTCCTCATTTAGAGAGCGGAAGGAGCAGAGTGAGGCACCAGTAGCTGGTTTGGTAAGGCTGAGTTGGTCCGGCTCAGTGAATTGGTTACTGATGGTAGCAACCTTTTCAGTGAAGTAGGAAGCAAACATTTCTGCAGTCAGCACAGTGGGAGGCTGAGCAGGTGGTGGAGATAGAAGAGAGTTAAACACCATGAACATGTCGTGTGTTGGGAGCATTGCGGATCTTGTTCTGATAAAAGGCTATCTTGGCCACCTTTAGGCTGGATGTGAAAGTTTCAGGTTTTTGCTGCTACTCAGACAAGTCAGTGTGTTCTTTTGATTTGCACCACTTTCTTTCTGCAGCCCTGAGTCCGGCTCTGTGCTCCCTTAGAGCCTGATGAACTGATAAATTCTGTTTTGTTCACTGCAGACTGACAGTTCCAGAGACCGAAGGTAACAGAGGATGTGGCAGACGTTCATGCCATTGGAAAGGACGGGTTTTGTGGATTGCGGTGTCTATGGGTGACACGTCTTGGTCTGTACCATGTCTGACAGGGATGGTTTGAAGCACAGTGTGCGTTGATTTAGTAGTGAGGAGGTTTAAGGTCGTGCCCTTGCTCGGTGGACTCGCAGGTCTTTACCCTTTGTGGTCTTAACCTGACGTAGGCTGACACAATGGCCGACGCCTCCATCTGCTTTACCTGAGCAGTACACAGTGGATGTGACCCGCGTCACAGCCTCAACTGGTTGTAGAGAGAAGCTGCTGTCCAGTCCCACGACACCTCCCCAGGTCCGAACACTCGAGAGCGTTGTCACTGAACCACCTTTGGTTTTTGGTTCTAACACCATTTTGGATTTTCATTTTGTTCATTTCATTTAATTTATTTATCTTATATGTGAAGAACAGTGGGATGTGGCTTGTTGCAAATGTGACAGTTTTTAGAAATTTAAACTTTTCAGGGTTGTTTTCTGTTTAATTGTTATTATTAAATTATTATTTAATCATTATTATTATTTAACAGTTTCCACACAGAAAAGACTGAGTGTGGTCATGTGACCCATGTGTAACGTGTGTGTGTGTGTGTTTTCAGTGTGGAACAGACTCAGTACCTATGAGTACATTGTCCGGCAGAGACACCGTCTGGACAGCAAAGACACCAAGAAACCAGGATCAGGGAAGGAGGCAGCAGCTCCTTCAGTCCTCAAGGTAATGGACTCGCAGCTGAGCTAGGGTCTGGTCTGGTCGGATCTAGCCTGGTCTGGTCTGGTCAGGTCGGATCTAACCTGTTCTGGTCTGGTCTGGTCGGATCTAACCTGTTCTGGTCTGGTCTGGTCGGATCTAGCCTGGTCTGGTCTGGTCAGGTCGGATCTAACCTGTTCTGGTCTGGTCGGGTCGGATCTAACCTGTTCTGGTCTGGTCGGATCTAGCCTGGTCTGGTCGGGTCGGATCTAATCTGGTCTGGTTTGGTAGGATCTAACCTGTTCTGGTCTGGTCTGGTCGGATCTAACCTGGTCTGGTCGGATCTAGCCTGGTCTGGTCTGGTAGGATCTAACCTGTTCTGGTCTGGTCGGATCTAGCCTGGTCTGGTCGGGTCGGATCTAATCTGGTCTGGTTTGGTCGGATCTAACCTGGTCTGGTCTGGTCGGATCTAGCCTGGTCTGGTCTGGTAGGATCTAACCTGGTCTGGTCTGGTCGGATCTAATCTGGTCTGGTCTGGTCGGATCTAGCCTGGTCTGGTCTGGTCGGATCTAGCCTGGTCTGGTCTGGTCGGATCTAAACTGGTCTGGTCGAATCTAAACTGGTCTGGTCTGGTCGGATCTAACCTGTTCTGGTCTGGTCGGATCTACCCTGGTCTGGTCTGGTCGGATCTAGCCTGGTCTGGTCTGGTCGGATCTAACCTGGTCTGGTCTGGTCGGATCTAACCTGGTCTGGTCTGGTCGGATCTAACCTGGTCTGGTCTGGTCGGATCTAGCCTGGTCTGGTCTGGTCGGATCTAACCTGGTCTGGTCGGATCTAGCCTGGTCTGGTCTGGTCTGGTCGGATCTAACCTGGTCTGGTCGGATCTAGCCTGGTCTGGTCTGGTAGGATCTAACCTGTTCTGGTCTGGTCGGATCTAGCCTGGTCTGGTCGGGTCGGATCTAATCTGGTCTGGTTTGGTCGGATCTAACCTGGTCTGGTCTGGTCGGATCTAGCCTGGTCTGGTCTGGTCGGATCTAACCTGGTCTGGTCGGATCTAGCCTGGTCTGGTCTGGTCGGATCTAACCTGGTCTGGTCTGGTCGGATCTAACCTGGTCTGGTCTGGTCGGATCTAACCTGGTCTGGTCTGGTCGGATCTAGCCTGGTCTGGTCTGGTCGGATCTAAACTGGTCTGGTCGACTCTAAACTGGTCTGGTCTGGTCGGATCTAACCTGTTCTGGTCTGGTCGGATCTACCCTGGTCTGGTCTGGTCGGATCTAACCTGGTCTGGTCTGGTCGGATCTAACCTGGTCTGGTCGGATCTAGCCTGGTCTGGTCTGGTCGGATCTAACCTGGTCTGGTCTGGTCGGATCTACCCTGGTCTGGTCTGGTCGGATCTAACCTGGTCTGGTCTGGTAGGATCTAACCTGTTCTGGTCTGGTCGGATCTAGCCTGGTCTGGTCGGGTCGGATCTAATCTGGTCTGGTTTGGTCGGATCTAACCTGGTCTGGTCTGGTCGGATCTAGCCTGGTCTGGTCTGGTAGGATCTAACCTGGTCTGGTCTGGTCGGATCTAACCTGGTCTGGTCTGGTCGGATCTAGCCTGGTCTGGTCTGGTAGGATCTAACCTGGTCTGGTCTGGTCGGATCTAATCTGGTCTGGTCTGGTCGGATCTAACCTGGTCTGGTCTGGTCGGATCTACCCTGGTCTGGTCTGGTAGGATCTAACCTGGTCTGGTCTGGTCGGATCTAATCTGGTCTGGTCTGGTCGGATCTAGCCTGGTCTGGTCTGGTCGGATCTAGCCTGGTCTGGTCTGGTCGGATCTAAACTGGTCTGGTCTGGTATGGTCGGATCTAGCCTGGTCTGGTCTGGTCGGATCTAACCTGGTCTGGTAGGATCTAGCCTGGTCTGGTCTGGTCGGATCTAATCTGGTCTGGTCTGCTCTGGTGGGATCTAGCCTGGTCTGGTCTGGTGGGATCTAGCCTGGTCTGGTCTGGTCGGATCTAATCTGGTCTGGTCTGCTCTGGTGGGATCTAGCCTGGTCTGGTGGGATCTAGCCTGGTCTGGTCTGGTCGGATCTAGCCTGGTGGGGTCTGCAGGGTTTAAAGTATTCCGGCACCATGCCGGATCTTCGGCGTGTGGAGTTTTTGTGGTGAAAAGAACCAGGGTAGTTGGAGGGTGGAACCTGGTTAGTACCTGGTATTTATGCTGCCTGCTCTTTGTCAGCTGGTGGGTGTGGCTCACCTGCGTGAGCGTGCACGTGTCTGTACGTCAGGGGGGAGACGCGTGCAACCATGTCGGGTCTGAAATGCGTTATTTAAATGAGGTAAACTACGTCAGGCCATTCAGCGTGGACGGAGAAATGTTCAGATGTAGATGAAGTTAGCTTCTGATCTGTGATGTACAAAATGACCAATCCACTGATGTGGACCCAACTTCGTTAGACCAGGTCCTTCTGAAAACCTAACCCTTAGACCAGGGGTCTGCAGGCTTTCCAGTCCAAAGAGCCATTTTTCCTCAGCCAGCTGAATGAAACTCGTTCAGACGCAGATGTTACCAGACCTTTTGGAAAAGGACGACTCAGAACTTCTGATAAATATCCACTAGAGGACGTGTGTTGTCAGCTCTGAAGAACCACATTTATATTTTATTTATCTATTTTAGATTTTGAAATAAAGAAAAACATAACTTTTGGATGTAGGTTTTTGTGAAAAATTATGGGAAAAAAGTCCATAATTTCCAACCCAATGACCAGAAAATGAGATAAAATAAATATTACTGGAACTTTTAGTGCAGTGGTTCTCAAACGTTTTTTACTGTGCCTCCCTTTGCAGGAATAAACATCCCAGGACCCCCACCCTCATATACACAGAGCAAGGGGTCTATATAACTTACTATAACCACATAACTTACTAAACTCATAACATCACCGACGTGAGGGAGATTTAACCAGAAACACATTTACTGTTAGACCAAGAGCCACACATCTGCCCTCTTTCATCCCTGTTACCTGTTTCTCCATCTCTCTTTCTTTCCTCCCTTCAAAGCGTTCAGTAAACCCTGATCTCTGTTCTGCAGTTCTTCTTCGGTGGTGCCCTGGTTCCTGGGGTGTGTGGCTGGAACATCGGGGTGGGTACTGGCCCACGCTGGGTGTAGGGCTGCACAATTAATTGGATTTTGATAGTAATCATGATGTTGGTGGCCACAATTAAATGAACCTGATGGTCAACAATATTTACATTAAAAATGCGGCTCTGCTGCATCTCTGATCCCACCGTTCTCAGCCGGCGGTCTGCCAGCCACCAGGGGCGTCATTACGCTGCCTAAACAACCAGGACGTACTTTTACAGTCGGCAGCTAGCTGTGTCGCTAACGTAGCGACTTTTTCTGGTGATATTGGAGACTTTTGGAGACTGGCGTGAAAGAGGTATAGTTTCCTCTTCAGTGAGGAGGGGGTGATACGCAGACCCCCCCATCCAAAGCACTCAGCAGAGGCCTGGTCCTCACGCAGCAGCACCTCTGTTTCATCACCAGGCTGGAAACGAAACGTAAAAGCTGCTGCTGGCGGATCCTCGCTGGCTTACCGTCACATGTTCATGTTTATTCATGAAGAGTGTGGACATAAATATGTAAAAAGTTAAGTGTTGTGACATGTTACACTTAAGAAAATTAACCTTAAAAAACAAATATTGACTGAAGAATTCAGTTAGATTTTTTTTTGCTGTTCTAAACATTTTTACGTTGTCTTTTCATCAGTTTTTGCCTTTGTCACGACATCCCTCTCCACGTAGCATCCATTACAGCTCATGTTGCTCCCGATTGGTTCTTAATTTAGCTTCTTTTATAGCCCTATAATTCACGTTAACTTCTCAAAAATGCAAGTATATTTTTCTTTGCATTGTTTATAATCTATTCTGATTTAAAGTTTAATTTTTCACTAAAAATCGTTCTTTAAATACATAGTTTGTTTATAATTGGTGCAATAAAAGTACATGTTTTTCCAAACACTGAATGATCGTGATTAGTAATCGTGATTATTATTTTGGTCATAATCGTGCAGCCCTAGCCGGGTGGCTGTCTGAGGGGGCCCGATCCTGCTGGGCATGGTGCGGGCTCTGGCTGGGCCGCCCTCTGGGGGGTCTGAGGTGGTCTTCATTAGAGCTGCACAATATATTGAAAATTTACCTTCATCGTGATCTTACCCCGTGTGACATACATATTTCAAAGATGACCTAAACTAGCTAATAGTATGATTCCTTATTTTAAGAAAGTGGTGTGATGATGTTCCAATTGCAGCTGTACGTTTTTGTGCTGTGTGTGTCAGTGGCCAATCAAATGAACTTTTACTGTCATAAATACGCCCCCCCGTCTGCCTTGTTTAGCTAACAGTAGAGCACACGGAGGGTCACGATGGCGGAAGATTGCGAGAAAAGCGTAGAGAAAGTGGAAGAACTTGTAGCAAAATAAACAGCACTTCAGCGATTTGGAGCTACTTCGGTAAGAAGAAGACTTGCTCCAAACGCTCTGCAGGACATGTCGAACACTTGGCAACCACCAGGGAAAACCACCAAGCTTCGCTCTCACCTTCAGTATAACCACAGAGGAAGAGCTCTTCAGGTCTAACGCTGGTAAAAACGATGCTTCTAACGTAAAATCTCAAAAGTTCAACAGACGTTCGTGCATGAGAGTTTTGTGAGTAGAACTCCACATGAAAAGTCATCAAAGCAGCGTAAAGAAATCACAGAAGCTGTTACACGTTAATCCGCCAAAGACTCAACGGCTGTTACACTGAGAGCACAAAGGGCTTCTAATGCAACACCGGACCCAAGAAACAGCATCCCACTACGGGGCTCTTCCTCACCTTTCTATTCCAGAAACGGTTCAGTCCGAACGTCGTCCAGTTGGATACCATGCTAGCACAACAGACCTCTGGTCCAGTCGCACGACGGAGCCCTACACGAGTTTCACCGTGCATTTCCTTACTGAACACAACGAACTGAGAACGCGGTGTTTAGAAACTGTATATTTCCCGGACTTGCACACCATGGAAAATCTAGCTCATGGATTAGCAAGCTGGGATCTGCATGAAGAGCACCGGGTCACATCACCACGGACAACGGCGCAACATTGAAGGCCACCGAGCTGAACAGCCGGGTCAGACTCCAGTGTTTCGGCCACAGGCTACGTCTCGCCATCGGTAAGTCTTTCAGTGATTGGATTATTGAGATGAGTCTTACTGATTATAATTGTAGGAATATTGATACAGGTTATTACGAACCATCCAGTTTTACATGAACTTGTTCCAATGTTGAGACATGGTGTAGTGCACTGCTTCATAAACCGTTGATTTTAATGCACAAACCACTTGCTGAATAATGCTGCACTAAAAGTTTGAATTATTAGCATGATAAGTGGATCATTGTGGATATGAATTTCTGATAGACAATACAATTTTTATTCACATATTTTAAATCATTTTTGGTCTGTGTCTTGTTTTCTCTCCTTTCCCCAGAAAATGCGGTTAAAGACGATGTCCTCTCAGCAGACAGAAAATCGACGCATATGATTCCCACCTGGCAGGATCTGAATGTGCTTGAGTCAATCAACCAGACATTGAGTCCTCTGGAACAATTTCCTGACGCTCTGGCGAGACTTACGTCAGTGTTTCATGTGTGAAACTCGTCCTTCATCTGATGAAGACGTCAGTTCTTGCAGAGACTGAAAGACAGTGACTTAACAAAATCAGTTAAGAATAAGATCCTCAGCTACATGAACACAAAGTAAGAGAACTCAGCAACCAGGGACTTCTGGGCGCGCTTCATGGATCCCAGGTTCAAAGCTAGCTAAAGCTAAAGATCCTGCACATTAAGACCAGAGGGATGTCATAATTGGAAGCTGCAGCTAACTATAAAACCTTAAAAACTATATTTTTATACAAGTACTGGTGATAAATATTTCAAAGATATTAATCTGATATTGCTTGATATTAAATGGAACAGAGTAAAATGAATAATGCATCATTCCTTCTGTGTCCCTCTTTGTTGTTCCAAGGAGAAAGCCCATGAATCCACCCGTCCCACGGTGAAGAAAGCCAACACATCACTGGACAGCCTCATCCAGCACGCAGCTGTCGCAGGCAGCCGAAGCTGAACTCCAGCTTGTCCACCACAGACAGCGAGGCAGATCCTTGGCTTGCAAAGCAAACGTGCTGCTTTTTCTGACCAAGAACACACACACACACTCAGTGCAGGTTCCTGTGTAGCGTTGTCTGTGAAAGCACAGAGTGTGTTTTCTAACACTTCTACTAGCGTTTAGTCTGTTCTATCCC
This sequence comes from Melanotaenia boesemani, assembly GCF_017639745.1. Lineage (NCBI taxonomy): Eukaryota > Metazoa > Chordata > Actinopteri > Atheriniformes > Melanotaeniidae > Melanotaenia > Melanotaenia boesemani. Next base: position 884,748 of record NC_055682.1, on the reverse strand, counting down.
ATTATTTGTTTTTGTCCAAGAACTCAACAAACTTGGTTTGGCAGCCAGCACGGTTTCATGCCGGGGCAACATTAATCCTCAACTACACAAAGGCTTTTGACTCTGAAGACTCAGCACTGATGAATATCTGTGTACTAAACATTCGTTCACGTAGTTCTCCGCCCACGGCCAAAATAAATGTAAACATGTTGATGTGAACTCTCTGTTTCATCATCACAGCAGATGAACAACATGGAAATAAAACAATGAGTAGATGAGTTAACATTTCCTGCTCTTTCACCTGGTCCATCCTAACGATGGGTTCCACTTGGGAATTAAAAAGCTTGTGATTTGCTCCCCCCTCCTCTTCCAGCCAACACTCAACTTCCTCCTTTATTCCTTTCTGTCGTCTCTGTCTACGGCCAAAAGTGGAGCGTACAAACCAGGAACTGATCATGTGTATAAACTGAGGAGTGACCAAGCTGGAACACAACTCTGAATATTAGGTTGTTGTGGTAAATCCAGTCAGCTGATTTCATTTTTATCTCATGTCTGACCTGAAAATACTTACTTATCTGTTTGCAAGAAAAATCATTTCTACATGAAATGATTAGATTCTGGAGTTCTGAAGCAGCCCCTCCCGGATCACCGAGCTTCTCACCCTATCTCTAAGGGAGAGCCCGGCCACCCTGCGGAGAAAACTCATTTCAGCCGCTTGTATTTGTGATCTTGTTCTTTTGGTCACTACGCACAGCAGGTGGCCATAGGTGAGGGTAGGAACGTAGATCGACCGGTAAATCGAGAGCTTTGCCTTTTGGCTCAGCTCCTTCTTCACCACGACAGATCGATGCAGAGTCCACATCACTGCAGACGCCGCACCGATCCACCTGTCCATCTCCCGCTCCATCCTTCCCTCACTCCTAAACAAGACCCCGAGATACGTGAATGCCTCCACTTGGGGCTGGACCTCATTCCCAACGCGGAGAGAGCACTCCACCCTTTTCCAACAGAACCACATCATCCGCAAAGAGCAGAGACCCAATCCTGAGGACACCAAACCGGATCCCCTCAACACCTCGGCTGCTCCTAGAAATTCTGTCCATAAAAGTTTTGAACGGAATCGGTGACAGAGGACAGCCTTGGCGGAGTCCAACCTTCACTGGAAACAATTCTGATTTAATGCCAGCAATGTGGACCAAGCTCTGACACCGGTCGTACAGGGACTGGACAGCTCGTACAAGAGAGTCCGGCACTCCATACTCCATGAGTACCCCCCACAAGAGTCCCTGGGGGACACAGTCGAATGCCTTCTCCAAGTCCACAAAACACATGTAGATTGGTTGGGCGAACTCCCATGCCCCCTCAAAGACCCTCAAGAGGGTGTAGAGCTGGTCCACTGTTCCACGACCGGGACGAAAACCACACTGCTCCTCCTCAATCCGAGGTTCGACTCTCCGACGGACCCTCTTCTCCAGCACCCGTGAATAGACCTTTCCAGGGAGGCTGAGGAGTGTGATCCCCCTGTAGTTGGAGCACACCCTCCGGTCCCCCTTTTTGAAGAGGGGGACCACCACCCCAGTCTGCCAGTCCAGGGGAACTGTCCCCGATGTCCACACAATGCTGCAGAGGCGTGTCAGCCAAGACAGCCCTACAGCATCCAGAGCCTTAAGGAACTCTGGGCGGACCTCATCCATCCCCAGGGCCTTGTCACCAAGGAGCTTTTTAACCCCAGAGATAGGAGAGCCAGCACCAGCTACCCCAGACTCTGCTTCCTCATCGGAAGACGTGTCGGTAGGATTCAGGAGGTCTTCAAAGTATTCCCTCCACCGCCTCACAATGTCATCAAGAAGTTCGGGGGTTACTGCCACAACAGGCACTGACGACCTTACGGCCACAGCTGCGGCTGGCGGCCTCGACAATAGAGGAGTTCTGTCACTGCACACTCGGCTCAACAGTCCTCCCTCGCTCGACTGCTGGAGTTTTGAGACTCTGGAGGTGGAGACTTTGGCTGGTGTGTCTTATCCTCTGATTGGTCAGTTTAAATGCTCACACATTGCCCAGCCAAGCTAGTGCATTTGGGGACTTTGTCCACCATAGCGGGAGCACGGTTATTGTTTACATGCTAATTTAGTGGACAGAGAAATACGGCGAAAAAGATATTGAATAAGAGTACACAAAGAATGCTCATTAATCGTAAAAAATTATGGCAGAACAAGTACACTTCTAGAGACTATATTTAAAAGTTTCAAGCTATTGTTTTTGATTGCTATACCGCTGTAAAAGCCTCCTCTCCAAAAGGCAGCCAAACATAGTTGGAACTGTATGCATGTATATCACTCAGACTTCACTTTATAGCCACTCGGTAAATCTAGCTAGCTGCCCCTCAATAAAAACTCATAGTCCAATGTGATAAACTCTGAATCACCTAAATTAAACTGCTACTAGTTATTGGTACACAGTACCAAAAAAATGTGGTGTAATGCAAAAATCCTACAATAAAGTGTGGTTTAGTTTTTTTTAGTAAAGTAAGAACATAAACTAAGCATGAAGAGAGACGGTGCAAATTTGGTCTTTTAAGTACAAACCACTGAAATGCAGCTGAGAGACAGTCCTGTCTGAAGAGGATCTTCGGTGTTGTCTGCATTGTGTCTTTGACTTTAAATCCATACTGCTGGGATATTACATGCTACTACACGGCTGGCTTTAATAGGTGAAAGTAAGCCATATCAAGCTAATCATTTAACCATATGAGAGTAAATTGTAAGGAGCTAGCTCGTTGGTTGAGATGAATATTTTCCTCCAAAAGTGTATGAAATTATTGTGCTGGTTACACTTATTTAATCTATAGTCAAACATGACTTGATCATCACTTTAATCAACATTAACATAACAATTTATTCAGTGACAAACGTGTATGTACAGCAATAATGTGTTTATTTAGTTTCCACCCTCAGTAATCCGATCGCTGCTGTCTGTTCCGTAGTGGAGCCCAGTAGTGCGGGGTTTGTTTAGAACTACTGGAGGCTCCATGACCCACGTGACCGAATATATCGAAGGCTCTGTCGGAGACAAGGGAGAGGGACTGAAAACTGACCAATCAGAGGATAAGACACATCAGCCAAAGTCTCCACCTCCGGAGTCTCAAAACTCCAGCAATCGAGTGAGGGAGGACTGTTGAGCCGAGCGTGCAGTGACAGAACTGAGAGCGAGCAGGTCCACATGTGTGAACACAGTGGACTGATGAGCTCTCACGAGGGTGATTCTCTGCTTGCAGATACTGTGTTATTCCCTCGCAATGCAGAAATGCCTCCTCGCGACGTGTGTTTTAACTCGCGGGTACTAATTTACTCGCTCATATCACGTACTCGCGCGCGGTGATCCCCATGCGCATGCATTGTTTTTATGCACGCGGGCGGTATTCAAGCGCGCTGCTTTTGGAACTGAATAAACGCCATAATATTCCACCAACAAGAGTTCTCCTCGTTATGCAGACTGTTGCTTCATGTTCTGTACAGCAATAATCTGGTTATTAAATCAGAAAATACTGCAATAAATATTCTCTATTCTACAGTCATTTAGCAGACGCAGACAAATATCTGTATCAGTACAGCCGGAACAGAGATCAGGGACCCGGATCCAGTGGGTCAGGATGCTGCAGAGGCTGGTGCCATTAAATACTCATTGTGGGGTTTTTAAAAGTAAAAATATGGATGAAAAATATTAATTAGGATAGAAAGACGATAAGATCAATCCTGTCATTGTTCAAACTGATGGAATCTAAATATTTTACTACGTAGGTGTTGACAGACAAATATTTATTTGTGTAATTTACTTGTAATTTCAGTGTTTAAGTATTCTATAAAAGTGGAAGTACCACATCCTTTCCCATCAGCTAGCTGCTTTTAAAGTGATTTTCCAAACACATCAAGTTTCTGTACCAAGTATTGGATCGGTATGGGATCGGTGTCAAATCGGATCGTGTCGGATCGGTATAAGATTGGTATTGGATCTGTATCGGATAGGATCAGATCGGTATTGGACCAGTATCGGATCAGATCGGTATCGGATCGGTATTGGATCGGTGTCGGATCGGATCGGTATTGGATCAGTGTCGGATTGGTATTGGATCGGGATCGGTGTCGGATCGGTATTGCATCGGTATCGGATCGGGATTGGATCGGTATTGGATCGGGATCGGTGTTGGATCAGTATCGGATCGGTATTGGATCAGTATTGGATCGGTATTGGATCAGATTCGGATCGGTATAGGATTGGTATTGAAACGGTATCGGATCGGTATTGGATCGGTATCGGATCTGATCGGTATTGGATCAGTGTCGGATCGGTATTGGATCGGTATTGGATCGGTATCGGATCGGTATTGGATCAGTATAGGATTGGTATTGGATCGGTATCGGATCGGTATTGGATTGGTGACGGACCGGATCGGTATTGGATCAGTGTCGGATCGGTATAGGATTGGTATTGGATCGGTATTGGATCGGTATCGGATCAGTATTGGATCTGATCGGTATTGGATCAGTGTCGGATCGGTATTGGATCGGTATTGGATCGGTATCGGATCGGTATTGGATCAGTATAGGATTGGTATTGGATCGGTATCGGATCGGTATTGGATTGGTGACGGACCGGATCGGTATTGGATCAGTGTCGGATCGGTATAGGATTGGTATTGGATCGGTATTGGATCGGTATCGGATCAGTATTGGATCGGTGTCGGATCGGATCGGTATTGGATCAGTGTCGGATTGGTATTGGATCGGTATCGGATCGGTATTGGATCAGTGTGGGATTTGTATTGGATCGGTATCAGATCGGATCGTTACCGGATCGGTATTGGATCAGTGTCGGATCGGAATAGGATTGGTATTGGATCGGTATTGGATCGGTATCGGATCGGTATCGGATCGGCATTGGATCGGATCGGTATTGGATCGGTGTCGGATCGGATCGGTATTGGATCAATGTCGGATTGGCTATTGGATCGGTATTGAAATGGTATCGGATCGGTATTGGATCGGATCGGTATTGGATCAGTGTTGGATCGGTATTGGATCAGTGTCGGATCGGTATAGGATTGGTATCGGATCGGTATTGGATCAGAATAGGATTGGTATTGGATCGGTATCGGATCGGTATTGGATCGGTGTCGGATCGGATCGGTATTGGATCAGTGTCGGATCGGTATAGGATTGGTATTGGATCGGTATTGGATCGGTATCGGATCAGTATTGGATCGGTGTCGGATCGGATCGGTATTGGATCAGTGTCGGATTGGTATTGGATCGGTATCGGATCGGTATTGGATTAGTGTGGGATTGGTATTGGATCGGTATCAGATCGGATCGGTATTGGATCAGTGTCGGATCGGTATAGGATTGGTATTGGATCGGATCGGTATTGGATCGGTGTCGGATTGGTATTGAATCGGTATTTGATCGGTATCGGATCGGTATTGGATCAGTGTCGGATTGGTATTGGATCGGTATCGGATCAGTATTGGATCAGTGTGGGATTGCTATTGGATCGGTATCAGATCGGATCGGTACCTGATCGGTATTGGATCAGTGTCGGATCGGTATAGGATTGGTATTGGATCGGTATCGGATCGGTATCGGATCGGTATTGGATCGGATCGTATTGGATCGGTGTCGGATCGGTATTGGATCAGTGTGGGATTGCTATTGGATCGGTATCAGATCGGATCGGTATCGGATCAGTATTGGATCAGTGTCGGATCGGTATAGGATTGGTATTGGATCGGGTTTTTGATCGGTATCGGATCGGTACTGGATCAGTGTCGGATTGGTATTGGATCAGTGTCGGATCGGTATAGGTTTGGTATTGGATCGGTATCGGATCGTATTGGATCGGATCGGTATTGGATCTGTATTGGATAGGATCAGATCGGTATTGGACCAGTATCGGATCAGATCGGTATCGGATCGGTATTGGATCGGTGTCGGATCGGATCGGTATTGGATCAGTGTCCGATTGGTATTGGATCGGGATCGGTGTCGGATCGGTATTGCATCGGTATCGGATCGGTATTGGATCGGGATCGGTGTTGGATCAGTATCGGATCGGTATTGGATCAGTATTGGATCGGTATTGGATCAGTGTTGGATCGGTATAGGATTGGTATTGAAACGGTATCGGATCGGTATTGGATCGGTATCGGATCTGATCGGTATTCTCTGCTTGCAGATACTGTGTTATTCCCTCGCAATGCAGAAATGCCTCCTCGCGACGTGTGTTTTAACTCGCGGGTACTAATTTACTCGCTCATATCACGTACTCGCGCGCGGTGATCCCCATGCGCATGCATTGTTTTTATGCACGCGGGCGGTATTCAAGCGCGCTGCTTTTGGAACTGAATAAACGCCATAATATTCCACCAACAAGAGTTCTCCTCGTTATGCAGACTGTTGCTTCATGTTCTGTACAGCAATAATCTGGTTATTAAATCAGAAAATACTGCAATAAATATTCTCTATTCTACAGTCATTTAGCAGACGCAGACAAATATCTGTATCAGTACAGCCGGAACAGAGATCAGGGACCCGGATCCAGTGGGTCAGGATGCTGCAGAGGCTGGTGCCATTAAATACTCATTGTGGGGTTTTTAAAAGTAAAAATATGGATGAAAAATATTAATTAGGATAGAAAGACGATAAGATCAATCCTGTCATTGTTCAAACTGATGGAATCTAAATATTTTACTACGTAGGTGTTGACAGACAAATATTTATTTGTGTAATTTACTTGTAATTTCAGTGTTTAAGTATTCTATAAAAGTGGAAGTACCACATCCTTTCCCATCAGCTAGCTGCTTTTAAAGTGATTTTCCAAACACATCAAGTTTCAGTACCAAGTATTGGATCGGTATGGGATCGGTGTCAAATCGGATCGTGTCGGATCGGTATAAGATTGGTATTGGATCTGTATCGGATAGGATCAGATCGGTATTGGACCAGTATCGGATCAGATCGGTATCGGATCGGTATTGGATCAGTGTGGGATTGGTATTGGATCGGTATCAGATCAGATCGGTATTGGATCAGTGTCGGATCGGTATAGGATTGGTATTGGATCGGATCGGTATTGGATCGGTGTCGGATTGGTATTGAATCGGTATTTGATCGGTATCGGATCGGTATTGGATCAGTGTCGGATTGGTATTGGATCGGTATCGGATCAGTATTGGATCAGTGTGGGATTGCTATTGGATCGGTATCAGATCGGATCGGTACCTGATCGGTATTGGATCAGTGTCGGATCGGTATAGGATTGGTATTGGATCGGTATCGGATCGGTATCGGATCGGTATTGGATCGGATCGTATTGGATCGGTGTCGGATCGGTATTGGATCAGTGTGGGATTGCTATTGGATCGGTATCAGATCGGATCGGTATCGGATCAGTATTGGATCAGTGTCGGATCGGTATAGGATTGGTATTGGATCGGTATTGGATCGGTATCGGATCGGTATTGGATCAGTGTAGGATCGGTATTGGATCGGTGTCGGATCGGCTCGGTACTGGATCAGTGTCGGATTGGTATTGGATCAGTGTCGGATCGGTATAGGTTTGGTATTGGATCGGTATCGGATCGTATTGGATCGGATCGGTATTGGATCTGTATCGGATAGGATCAGATCGGTATTGGACCAGTATCGGATCAGATCGGTATCGGATCGGTATTGGATCGGTGTCGGATCGGATCGGTATTGGATCAGTGTCGGATTGGTATTGGATCGGGATCGGTGTCGGATCGGTATTGCATCGGTATCGGATCGGTATTGGATCGGTATTGGATCGGGATCGGTTTTGGATCAGTATCGGATCGGTATTGGATCAGTATTGGATCGGTATTGGATCAGTGTTGGATCGGTATAGGATTGGTATTGAAACGGTATCGGATCGGTATTGGATCGGTATTGGATCGGTATCGGATCGGTATTGGATCAGTATAGGATTGGTATTGGATCGGTATCGGATCGGTATTGGATTGGTGACGGACCGGATCGGTATTGGATCAGTGTCGGATCGGTATAGGATTGGTATTGGATCGGTATTGGATCGGTATCGGATCAGTATTGGATCGGTGTCGGATCGGATCGGTATTGGATCAGTGTCGGATTGGTATTGGATCGGTATCGGATCGGTATTGGATCAGTGTGGGATTGGTATTGGATCGGTATCAGATCGGATCGGTACCGGATCGCTATTGGATCAGTGTCGGATCGGTATAGGATTGGTATTGGATCGGTATTGGATCGGTATCGGATCGGTATCGGATCGGCATTGGATCGGATCGGTATTGGATCGGTGTCGGATCGGATCGGTATTGGATCAATGTCGGATTGGCTATTGGATCGGTATTGAAATGGTATCGGATCGGTATTGGATCGGATCGGTATTGGATCAGTGTTGGATCGGTATAGGATTGGTATCGGATCGGTATTGGATCAGTATAGGATTGGTATTGGATCGGTATTGGATCGGTGTCGGATCGGATCGGTATTGGATCAGTGTCGGATCGGTATAGGATTGGTATTGGATCGGTATTGGATCGGTATCGGATCAGTATTGGATCGGTGTCGGATCGGATCGGTATTGGATCAGTGTCGGATTGGTATTGGATCGGTATCGGATCGGTATTGGATCAGTGTGGGATTGGTATTGGATCGGTATCGGATCGGTATTGGATCAGTGTCGGATCGGTATAGGATTGGTATTGGATCGGATCGGTATTGGATCAGTGTCGGATTGGTATTGGATCGGGATCGGTGTCGGATCGGTATTGCATCGGTATCGGATCGGTATTGGATCGGTATTGGATCGGGATCGGTGTTGGATCAGTATCGGATCGGTATTGGATCGGTATTGGATCAGTATTGGATCGGTATTGGATCAGTGTCGGATCGGTATAGGATTGGTATTGAAACGGTATCGGATCGGTATTGGATCGGTATCGGATCTGATCGGTATTGGATCAGTGTCGGATCGGTATTGGATCGGTATTGGATCGGTATCGGATCGGTATTGGATCAGTATAGGAATGGTATTGGATCGGTATCGGATCGGTATTGGATCGGTGTCGGATCGGATCGGTATTGGATCAGTGTCGGATCGGTATAGGATTGGTATTGGATCGGTATTGGATCGGTATCGGATCAGTATTGGATCGGTGTCGGATCGGATCGGTATTGGATCAGTGTCGGATTGGTATTGGATCGGTATCGGATCGGTATTGGATCAGTGTGGGATTGGTATTGGATCGGTATCAGATCGGATCGGTATTGGATCAGTGTCGGATCGGTATAGGATTGGTATTGGATTGGATCGGTATTGGATCAGTGTCGGATTGGTATTGGATCGGGATCGGTGTCGGATCAGTATTGCATCGGTATCGGATCGGTATTGGATCGGTATTGGATCGGGATCGGTGTTGGATCAGTATCGGATCGGTATTGGATCAGTATTGGATCGGTATTGGATCAGTGTCGGATCGGTATAGGATTGGTATTGAAACGGTATCGGATCGGTATTGGATCGGTATCGGATCTGATCGGTATTGGATCAGTGTCGGATCGGTATTGGATCGGTATCGGATCGGTATTGGATCAGTATAGGATTGGTATTGGATCGGTATCGGATCGGTACTGGATTGGTGACGGACCGGATCGGTATTGGATCAGTGTCGGATCGGTATAGGATTGGTATTGGATCGGTATTGGATCGGTATCGGATCAGTATTGGATCGGTGTCGGATCGGTATTGGATCAGTGTCGGATTGGTATTGGATCGGTATCGGATCGGTATTGGATCAGTGTGGGATTGGTATTGGATCGGTATCAGATCGGATCGGTATTGGATCAGTGTCGGATCGGTATAGGATTGGTATTGGATTGGATCGGTATTGGATCAGTGTCGGATTGGTATTGGATCGGGATCGGTGTCGGATCGGTATTGCATCGGTATCGGATCGGTATTGGATCGGGATCGGTGTTGGATCAGTATCGGATCGGTATTGGATCAGTATTGGATCGGTATTGGATCAGTGTCGGATCGGTATAGGATTGGTATTGAAACGGTATCGGATCGGTATTGGATCGGTATCGGATCTGATCGGTATTGGATCAGTGTCGGATCGGTATTGGATCGGTATTGGATCGGTATCGGATCGGTATTGGATCAGTATAGGATTGGTATTGGATCGGTATCGGATCGGTATTGGATCGGTGTCGGATCGGATCGGTATTGGATCAGTGTCGGATCGGTATAGGATTGGTATTGGATCGGTATTGGATCGGTATCGGATCAGTATTGGATCAGTGTCGGATCGGATCGGTATTGGATCAGTGTCGGATTGGTATTGGATCGGTATCGGATCGGTATTGGATCAGTGTGGGATTGGTATTGGATCGGTATCAGATCAGATCGGTATTGGATCAGTGTCGGATCGGTATAGGATTGGTATTGGATCGGATCGGTATTGGATCGGTGTCGGATTGGTATTGAATCGGTATTTGATCGGTATCGGATCGGTATTGGATCAGTGTCGGATTGGTATTGGATCGGTATCGGATCAGTATTGGATCAGTGTGGGATTGCTATTGGATCGGTATCAGATCGGATCGGTACCTGATCGGTATTGGATCAGTGTCGGATCGGTATAGGATTGGTATTGGATCGGTATCGGATCGGTATCGGATCGGTATTGGATCGGATCGTATTGGATCGGTGTCGGATCGGTATTGGATCAGTGTAGGAATGGTATTGGATCGGTATCGGATCGGTATTGGATCGGTGTCGGATCGGATCGGTATTGGATCAGTGTCGGATCGGTATAGGATTGGTATTGGATCGGTATTGGATCGGTATCGGATCAGTATTGGATCGGTGTCGGATCGGATCGGTATTGGATCAGTGTCGGATTGGTATTGGATCGGTATCGGATCGGTATTGGATCAGTGTGGGATTGGTATTGGATCGGTATCAGATCGGATCGGTATTGGATCAGTGTCGGATCGGTATAGGATTGGTATTGGATTGGATCGGTATTGGATCAGTGTCGGATTGGTATTGGATCGGGATCGGTGTCGGATCAGTATTGCATCGGTATCGGATCGGTATTGGATCGGTATTGGATCGGGATCGGTGTTGGATCAGTATCGGATCGGTATTGGATCAGTATTGGATCGGTATTGGATCAGTGTCGGATCGGTATAGGATTGGTATTGAAACGGTATCGGATCGGTATTGGATCGGTATCGGATCTGATCGGTATTGGATCAGTGTCGGATCGGTATTGGATCGGTATCGGATCGGTATTGGATCAGTATAGGATTGGTATTGGATCGGTATCGGATCGGTACTGGATTGGTGACGGACCGGATCGGTATTGGATCAGTGTCGGATCGGTATAGGATTGGTATTGGATCGGTATTGGATCGGTATCGGATCAGTATTGGATCGGTGTCGGATCGGTATTGGATCAGTGTCGGATTGGTATTGGATCGGTATCGGATCGGTATTGGATCAGTGTGGGATTGGTATTGGATCGGTATCAGATCGGATCGGTATTGGATCAGTGTCGGATCGGTATAGGATTGGTATTGGATTGGATCGGTATTGGATCAGTGTCGGATTGGTATTGGATCGGGATCGGTGTCGGATCGGTATTGCATCGGTATCGGATCGGTATTGGATCGGTATTGGATCGGGATCGGTGTTGGATCAGTATCGGATCGGTATTGGATCAGTATTGGATCGGTATTGGATCAGTGTCGGATCGGTATAGGATTGGTATTGAAACGGTATCGGATCGGTATTGGATCGGTATCGGATCTGATCGGTATTGGATCAGTGTCGGATCGGTATTGGATCGGTATTGGATCGGTATCGGATCGGTATTGGATCAGTATAGGATTGGTATTGGATCGGTATCGGATCGGTATTGGATCGGTGTCGGATCGGATCGGTATTGGATCAGTGTCGGATCGGTATAGGATTGGTATTGGATCGGTATTGGATCGGTATCGGATCAGTATTGGATCAGTGTCGGATCGGATCGGTATTGGATCAGTGTCGGATTGGTATTGGATCGGTATCGGATCGGTATTGGATCAGTGTGGGATTGGTATTGGATCGGTATCAGATCAGATCGGTATTGGATCAGTGTCGGATCGGTATAGGATTGGTATTGGATCAGATCGGTATTGGATCGGTGTCGGATTGGTATTGAATCGGTATTTGATCGGTATCGGATCGGTATTGGATCAGTGTCGGATTGGTATTGGATCGGTATCGGATCAGTATTGGATCAGTGTGGGATTGCTATTGGATCGGTATCAGATCGGATCGGTACCTGATCGGTATTGGATCAGTGTCGGATCGGTATAGGATTGGTATTGGATCGGTATCGGATCGGTATCGGATCGGTATTGGATCGGATCGTATTGGATCGGTGTCGGATCGGTATTGGATCAGTGTGGGATTGCTATTGGATCGGTATCAGATCGGATCGGTATTGGATCAGTATTGGATCAGTGTCGGATCGGTATAGGATTGGTATTGGATCGGGTTTTTGATCGGTATCGGATCGGTATTGGATCAGTGTAGGATCGGTATTGGATCGGTGTCGGATCGGGTCGGTACTGGATCAGTGTCGGATTGGTATTGGATCAGTGTCGGATCGGTATAGGTTTGGTATTGGATCGGTATCGGATCGTATTGGATCGGATCGGTATTGGATCTGTATCGGATAGGATCAGATCGGTATTGGACCAGTATCGGATCAGATCGGTATCGGATCGGTATTGGATCGGTGTCGGATCGGATCGGTATTGGATCAGTGTCGGATTGGTATTGGATCGGGATCGGTGTCGGATCGGTATTGCATCGGTATCGGATCGGTATTGGATCGGGATCGGTGTTGGATCAGTATCGGATCGGTATTGGATCAGTATTGGATCGGTATTGGATCAGTGTTGGATCGGTATAGGAGTGGTATTGAAACGGTATCGGATCGGTATTGGATCGGTATCGGATCTGATCGGTATTGGATCAGTGTCGGATCGGTATTGGATCGGTATTGGATCGGTATCGGATCGGTATTGGATCAGTATAGGATTGGTATTGGATCGGTATCGGATCGGTATTGGATCAGTGTCGGATCGGTATAGGATTGGTATTGGATCGGTGATGGATCGGTATCGGATCAGTATTGGATCGGTGTCGGATCGGATCGGTATTGGATCAGTGTCGGATTGGTATTGGATCGGTATCGGATCGGTATTGGATCAGTGTGGGATTGGTATTGGATCGGTATCAGATCGGATCGATACCGGATCGGTATTGGATCAGTGTCGGATCGGTATAGGATTGGTATTGGATCGGTATTGGATCGGTATCGGATCGGTATCGGATCGGCATTGGATCGGATCGGTATTGGATCGGTGTCGGATCGGATCGGTATTGGATCAATGTCGGATTGGCTATTGGATCGGTATTGAAATGGTATCGGATCGGTATTGGATCGGATCGGTATTGGATCAGTGTTGGATCGGTATTGGATCAGTGTCGGATCGGTATAGGATTGGTATCGGATCGGTATTGGATCAGTATAGGATTGGTATTGGATCGGTATCGGATCGGTATTGGATCGGTGTCGGATCGGATCGGTATTGGATCAGTGTCGGATCGGTATAGGATTGGTATTGGATCGGTATTGGATCGGTATCGGATCAGTATTGGATCGGTGTCGGATCGGATCGGTATTGGATCAGTGTCGGATTGGTATTGGATCGGTATCGGATCGGTATTGGATCAGTGTGGGATTGGTATTGGATCGGTATCAGATCGGATCGGTATTGGATCAGTGTCGGATCGGTATAGGATTGGTATTGGATCGGATCGGTATTGGATCAGTGTCGGATTGGTATTGGATCGGGATCGGTGTCGGATCGGTATTGCATCGGTATCGGATCGGTATTGGATCGGTATTGGATCGGGATCGGTGTTGGATCAGTATCGGATCGGTATTGGATCAGTATTGGATCGGTATTGGATCAGTGTCGGATCGGTATAGGATTGGTATTGAAACGGTATCGGATCGGTATTGGATCGGTATCGGATCTGATCGGTATTGGATCAGTGTCGGATCGGTATAGGATTGGTATTGGATCGGTATTGGATCGGTATCGGATCAGTATTGGATCGGTGTCGGATCGGATCGGTATTGGATCAGTGTCGGATTGGTATTGGATCGGTATCGGATCGGTATTGGATCAGTGTGGGATTGGTATTGGATCGGTATCAGATCGGATCGGTATTGGATCAGTGTCGGATCGGTATAGGATTGGTATTGGATCGGATCGGTATTGGATCAGTGTCGGATTGGTATTGGATCGGGATCGGTGTCGGATCGGTATTGCATCGGTATCGGATCGGTATTGGATCGGTATTGGATCGGGATCGGTGTTGGATCAGTGTCGGATCGGTATTGGATCGGTATTGGATCGGTATCGGATCGGTATTGGATCAGTATAGGATTGGTATTGGATCGGTATCGGATCGGTATTGGATCGGTGTCGGATCGGATCGGTATTGGATCAGTGTCGGATCGGTATAGGATTGGTATTGGATCGGTATTGGATCGGTATCGGATCAGTATTGGATCGGTGTCGGATCGGATCGGTATTGGATCAGTGTCGGATTGGTATTGGATCGGTATCGGATCGGTATTGGATCAGTGTGGGATTGGTATTGGATCGGTATCAGATCGGATCGGTATTGGATCAGTGTCAGATCGGTATAGGATTGGTATTGGATTGGATCGGTATTGGATCAGTGTCGGATTGGTATGGGATCGGGATAGGTGTCGTATCGGTATTGCATCGGTATCGGATCGGTATTGGATCGGTATTGGATCGGGATCGGTGTTGGATCAGTATCGGATCGGTATTGGATCAGTATTGGATCGGTATTGGATCAGTGTCGGATCGGTATAGGATTGGTATTGAAACGGTATCGGATCGGTATTGGATCGGTATCGGATCTGATCGGTATTGGATCAGTGTCGGATCGGTATTGGATCGGTATCGGATCGGTATTGGATCAGTATAGGATTGGTATTGGATCGGTATCGGATCGGTACTGGATTGGTGACAGACCGGATCGGTATTGGATCAGTGTCGGATCGGTATAGGATTGGTATTGGATCGGTATTGGATCGGTATCGGATCAGTATTGGATCGGTGTCGGATCGGATCGGTATTGGATCAGTGTCGGATTGGTATTGGATCGGTATCGGATCGGTATTGGATCAGTGTGGGATTGGTATTGGATCGGTATCAGATCGGATCGGTATTGGATCAGTGTCGGATCGGTATAGGATTGGTATTGGATCGGATCGGTATTGGATCGTGTCGGATTGGTATTGAATCGGTATTTGATCGGTATCGGATCGGTATTGGATCAGTGTCGGATTGGTATTGGATCGGTATCGGAACAGTATTGGATCAGTGTGGGATTGCTATTGGATCGGTATCAGATCGGATCGGTACCTGATCGGTATTGGATCAGTGTCGGATCGGTATAGGATTGGTATTGGATCGGTATCGGATCGGTATCGGATCGGTATTGGATCGGATCGTATTGGATCGGTGTCGGATCGGTATTGGATCAGTGTGGGATTGCTATTGGATCGGTATCAGATCGGATCGGTATCGGATCAGTATTGGATCAGTGTCGGATCGGTATAGGATTGGTATTGGATCGGGTTTTTGATCGGTATCGGATCGGTATTGGATCAGTGTAGGATCGGTATTGGATCGGTGTCGGATCGGCTCGGTACTGGATCAGTGTCGGATTGGTATTGGATCAGTGTCGGATCGGTACAGGTTTGGTATTGGATCGGTATCGGATCGTATTGGATCGGATCGGTATTGGATCGGTGTCGGATCGGATCGGTATTGGATCAGTGTCGGATTGGTATTGGATCGGTATTTGATCGGTATTGGATCGATATTGGATCAGTGTCGGATCGGTATAGGATTGGTATTGGATCGGGTTTTTGATCGGTATCGGATCGGGATTGGATCAGTGTAGGATCGGTATTGGATCGGATCGGAATTGGATCAGTGTCGGATTGGTATTGTATCAGTGTTGGATCGGATCGGTATTGGATCGGTATCGGATCGGTATTGGATCAGTGTCGGATCGGTATTGGATCGGTGTCCGATCGGATCGGTATTGGATCAGTATCGGATCGGTATTGGATCAGTGTCGGATCGGTATAGGATTGGCATTGAAACGGTATCGGATCGGTATTGGATCGGTATCGTATCGGATCGGTATTGGATCGGTATCTGATCGGATCGGTATTAGATCAGTATCGGATCGGTATTGGATCAGTGTCGGATCGGTATAGGATTGGTATTGAAACGGTATCGGATCGGTATTGGATCGGTATCGTATCGGATCGGTATTGGATCGGTGTCGGATCGGATAGGTATTGGATCAGTGTCAGATTGGTATCACCAATTCTGGCTTGTATTCTGGTATCGGATTGGAAAGAAAATGAGTGGTATCGCACATCGCTACCGTGGGGACCTGTGGGACTTAAACACCAGTTAGCTCTTTAGCATGTTTAGCCATCTGTTAAGAGCCTACTCCGGAACCGACGGTTGCAGACCCCTGGACCAGGATCTGCTGAAAAACTGCTGGACTTGGGACTTTCATGTCTTGACTGAATTTTTGTGAATTATTCTGCGGAGCTGCGCCCTAGGTCTATTTGAGACAGGCTGGCTCTGGCCTGGCTGGGTTGGGTTTCAGGATTAATGTTTGGTTGTCTGTCCTCCCCCCTTCAGGATGTGGACTATGCGGGGACTCTGGCCTACACCAACCCCCAGCTGGACGTGGAGGAGCCAGCCGTGGTGGTGGTGCAGGGACACACTGAGTAAGTCCTCCCATTCTGGTTCTGACCTGGTTCTCTGGTGGTCAGACCCGGCCTGCTGGGATTGGCTGAGGCAGACTGGGTCTGAACACGTCTCTTCGTTTCATAACAGGACTGGGCTGGATCTTGTCGCCATGGAGACGGCTTACTCTGCTGTAAACAAGGCGAACACAATAAAAATTCTTTGGCCATGAGGACGCTCTGTGTGTGTGTGTGTGTGTGTGCGTGCGTGCGTGCGTGTGTGTGTGCTATTTCTAGTAACTGTTTGCCCTAAGCCTCGTCTGGCAGGAAAAAAAAACTTTATTCAAACTGCAGATGAAGAAAAAGGCTGGAAACAGTAACCTCCTCTGGAGATGGAAGCAGATCCAGTTTTACTGGTTGATGTGTGTTTGAGATGTTGGTACTAGGCCAGTTCAGAACCAGTAACCTGTGTGTGTTTCAGGTTTCTGGTTAACGGGACGGTCAGAAACGTGTCCAATCCTGTCACGCACGAAGAGGCTCCGCCCACCATCTCTGCAGAGCAAAAAGCAGCAGCAAACACATACAGAACCTCACAGGTAAACACAGGTCACGCGTGTAACTGACATCGTGAGATGTAAATAAAGTTGTTTTAATCTGCTTCGTGTTTCTCCACAGAAGAAGAAGAAAAAGAAGGTGCGTCCAGTTCCTTCAGAGGTGACCAGAGAGCGCCGTGTCCCTGCAGCTCCGCCCCCAGGTAGGGAGGGGAAGGTAGACCAGGTGAATGGTGCTAAACTCTGCAGCTTCTGAAGCCGCTCTCCTCCTGCAGATCCCAGCAGTGTGTCCAGTGTGTCCCTGGGTCAGCAGCTTCCCTTCCCAGCATTCCCTCTGAGGGCCTCACTGCCCCCCCTGGCTCCGACCTCGGGCCCCGTCCAGGCCGCTGCTCCTCCAGCTGAGTACCACTCAGACTCTGCAGAATCTCTGGACGAGATCCCGGTGGCGCTGGCGAAGCTCGGCTCCTCGTCTTCTGCTGCCCCCGGATATGCCTCCTCGCACAGGACGGCGTTCCCCGCGCCGTCCCCCCCACCCCCGGACTGAGAGGAAGGCCGCCGCCTCCCGAGCTAACAGGAGCACGGGTGAGCAGAGGTTTGAGATGGCGTCCACTCAGCCCCCCTCCGTGTTCGTCAGCCGGGCCAGTAGAGACCCTGCTGAGCCCCGACACCAGGATTTCAGTCTGGGCAGGAGACCGGCTGGGTCCAGACCTGGACCCGGGTTCAGCCCGGTGTCTCGGACATCACTGGGTTCAGGTGTAGCTTCCTTGTTGGAGAAATGAGGGTTGATCTTCATCCTTTCATCACAGACTGGCCAAAAGTCTTTATTTATTCCTTTAATTTGAATGCCAATGTCACTTCCTGTGTGTGTGTGTGCATGTCACTTCCTGTGGACGCCATCTTAGGGCTGGGATATACTCGCTGTTAGCGGTGCATCCGCATACGTTTCATGGCTGCCACACATTCCTAGCGTTCGTTTGGCGCATGGGCTGCTCTCGTCGAGGCGAGGTAACGCGTTGCAATATTGGCCCGAACACCTGTCTTGTGTTGTTCTTCCTCTCAGATGTAGGTCGCTTTGGATAAAAGCGTCTGCTAAATGACTGTAGAATAGAATAGAATAGAATAGAACAGAACACTAGAGGATTTTTGTCCTCGCTGCACAGCGATAAGCACTCCTACCTGGTTTGATGCCCTGGAAACACAACGTGGACCTTTTCACTATTTCGGAGTCCAGGTGCGGTGTACTGCCCCTGGTGGTGACCTCCGGTACTGAGCGTTTTGTCCACGCCGCGATTTCGTTGTTTGTACGCTAGCAGTCACAGCGAGTATGTCCAGCCCTGAGGAGACGCCACTGTTGTTTGGTCTCCATGGTAACCCATGATGTCATTAAAACTGATCCCCCAGAACAGGTGGAATAATCAGTCAGTCAGTCGAACAATCAGGGCTGAAAAATAAAATCTGATTTTCTGAAACCAAATTAGATTTCTGATTTTAATCCATTTTTCTTTTCTTTTTTTCTTACAAACATATTAAACCCATTAACTAGTGTCCCCATGGCCAGAAATCCTCATCAAACATCAAGATTTTATCCAGCAATAACTTCAGAGCTGCTCAGAACCATCAGTCGGTTTCAGGATTTTAACCCTTTAAAAGCCACTTCAAATATTAGTATTAATTATTGATTAAAAACAGATAAGAACAGAATGAATTTCTACATAATAAATATCCAGAGGATGGGTCGTTGAGTCAGAAATTAGCTGGACAATTTATCAGATGTTCATATTTTTCTGTAGAATCACATTCTCCCTCTGAGGACCAAAAATGTCCGATTGACTTCCACTAAAACTTCATATTTTAACCTCCCAGTCATCGCAGTTTAAACCCATTCAGTTTTCCATGTCAGTATTTCAATTTGGACTGGTTTCCCCTCGTAGACAGATGCAGGAAGTTCAAATATATTTTTTTGAGTTGTATTATGGAGTGGTGGGACCACCAGGGGGCGCTAAGCTTTATGTGGAGATAATTGCCTGATTAACATTTCAATAATTGGAAATTTATTTTACACACAAACAGGTCAGCCTTGGCGTGTTTCTGGCCACGGACGTCTTGAGCAGGAGCAAGATGCTCCACAAGTTGAAGGATGAGATAAAACAACGCTGGATTAAAAATGTGACTAAAAGGAAGAATTATGAAATTTATCGTCCTGAAAAATTCCAGTTCGTTCCGTGTTCAGAAAGGATCTGCAGGGTGGGAGAAAGATTTGTGTTTGTGGAAAATAATAGAAGCTCTTTTTGCAAACATCCTGTCCACAGATGCGAAGCACAAAACTTCGTGCGAGAGAGAATTTTGTCCCTGTCATTACACGTCTATCTGATTGGATGGTGACTAATCAAACTGTCCAATCAGGGAGCAGACAGCTTCCCGTCCTTCCACACCGCTGCAGGCTGTTAAAGGGGAGTGGATATGTTTAAGAGACGATGGTGTGAGCAGAGGTTTATTAAATGACACTGACCTCTGAGACAGAACGATGTGATTCCGTCCAGGTGTGGAGCTGCAGAGCGTCGGGTGTCTTTTCCCTCCTGACGTCTCTGCCGATGTAGGCTTCCCCCACACAGATGAGCCTTAGTAGTAACTGGACAACACACAGTTCTTTTTATTTACCTCTGACTCAGACAACCACCTATGTGCAAAGATTGTCTATTAGTGACAGACATCTCACTCCAACATGAACCCATATTATTCAGTCCCACGCTCCAGCAGCAGGAGCTTCGGACTCTCTGCAAACCACCACTGCCTCCACCCGGTCGCTCTCCTCCACCTGGTCGCTGTTCGACCCGGTCACTTTCCTCCACCCGGTCGCTCTCCTCCACCTGGTCGCTGTTCGACCCGGTCACTTTCCTCCACCCGGTCGCTCTCCTCCACCTGGTCACTGTCCTCCACCCGGTCACTTTCCTCCACCCGGTCGCTCTCCTCCACCTGTTCGCTGTCCTCCACCCGGTCGCTGTTCGACCCGGTCACTCTCCTCCACCCAGTCGCTGTTCGACCCGGTCACGCTCCTCCACCCGGCTGCTCCTACACATGGTCGCTTCTCCACCCGGTTGCTCTCCAGCAGGTTGCTCAGTTCTCGGCATGGGATAGGCATCAAACTCGGAAATGGTGTTCAGCTTTCTGAAATCAATGCAGGGCCGTAGTGAGCCATCCTTTTTGGTTAGGAGGACCGTGGGGCTGCACCACTCTGATTCTGATGGCTCGATCACTCCCATTTCCAGCGTGGTCGTGATCTCCTTCTTCAGTTTCCCAACCAGCTGCTGAGGAACACGGTATGGTCGTTGTCAGATGGGTCGGTTGTCCTATAACTGGATGACATGTTGAGTGACTGGCTGTCTGGCTTCGCTCCAAACAGGGACAGTGCCTCCTGGAACACCTGTAGATGGTCTGATGCTTGGTCAGGTGTGAGATGGGAAAGCACTGGTGTTGCAGTCTGGGTTAAGGTGTCCCAACCTGGGTTCTCCTTGTCAAACTCCTCTTCTCTCACCACCTACACTGTTGCCACCTGATTCTGAGGTTCTTTCCATCTCTTTAGTAGGTTGACATGGTAAGTCTGTTTCGGCTTCTTCTTATCAGGATGATGGACTTCATATGTCACAGGGCCCATTTTCCAGGTAATGGTGTACGGTTCTTGCCACTTTGACAACAGTTTACTGTTGGAGGAAGGAAGGAGTAGGAGCACCTTCTGACCTGGTTTGAAGTCCAGCTGTCGTGCCTGCTGGTCATACCACTTCTTTTGTGTCCGTTGTGCCTCTTGTAAGTTCATTTCTGCCTCTTCTTTGTATTCTGTCAAACGTTCTCTCATCTCCAGGATGAACTGCACCACACCTCTCTCTTCTGTGTTGCTAGCAGGACCTTCCCAGCTTTTGTGGAGTATATCCAGGGGTCCCTGGACGTCCCAGCCGTACAGCAGTTCAAACGGTGAGGAACCGGTGGATGCTTGAGGAACCTCACGATAGGCAAAGAGAAGAAAAGGTAACCAGCGATGCCAGTCCTTACCCTTGTCAGCCACAAATTTCTGCAGCATCCGCTTCAGAGTCTGGTTGAACCTCTCGACCAGTCCATCAGTCTGCGGATGGTAGGGTGTGGTTTTAATAGCGTGGATGCCTAGCTGTTTGTGGAATTGCTGCATGAGTCTGGAGCAGAAGTTGGTACCCTGGTCTGTCAGTATCTCATCAGGGATCCCCATTCTGGAAAACAGTTCAACCAAAGCATGGACAATTGCTGAAGAAGTGATGGTGCGCAGGGGAAATGCTTTAGGATACTGGGTGGCGTAGTCACAGATGACCAAGTTATATTGATGCCCCTGGCTGCTTTTTACCAGCGGTCCAACGATGTCCGTGGCAATCCTTTGGAATGGTGTGGAGATAACTGGAAGAGGTTGAAGGCAAGCGCGATCTGACCTGCGAGGAGTACATGTTTTCTGACAGGTTGGGCATGTCATGCAGTATGATTGAATGTCTGTGTACATACCAGGCCAATAAAAACATGAGCTAACGCGTAGATAAGTTTTATGTCGTCCAAGGTGCCCAGTCCATGGAACAGTATGAGCTAAATGCTTTACCATGGGTCTGCAGCTAACTGGGATTACAAGGCGTTTGTGGTTGTCACTGCTTATATACAATATACCATTTTCAACAATAAAATGATTCCCCACAAGGTTAACATTCCCAACATCCATCATCTTGGCAAACAGAGGCTTCAATGTGCTATCTTGTTTTTGTAAGTCCATACTTTCAGGTATCTCCCACACTTTGTCTGTGTTTAAACCTTGTACATTGTGTTCAGTTATACCAAGCTGTTTTTCAAAAAGGCGTTGCCATCTAGACTTTTTTGGCCCTTTGGTGCCACCCTCACACAGACTACCATCCAAGTCTGGGAGAGGCATGACCCCAGCCTTTGCCTGGGCTCTAGTAATGACCGGACAAGAAACACACTCCTGGTCATTAGCAGTAGCAGTGTTAGTATACACATTAGTAGTTCCAGCAATTTCATCAGTCTCTCCTTTTTGTAGCAAACATATCAACACTGGTAAGTCCCTCCCCAAAAGAAGGTCCACAGGCAGATTATCTACCACCCCAACAGTCAGAAGATAAGGCTGCTCATTAGTTAACACAGTTATTTCAGTCTGAGGGTAAGCATGATTATCTGCATGAACACACACATCTGTGGTAGTACTGTAGTGCATACTACCAACTGGAACAGGACATCTGTTGATGAGTGATGTAAAGCTACCACTGTCAATTAGCACTGCTACAGTTTCACCATTCAGTCACAGTTTTATAAGCGAGCTTCCTTATTTTGTCATTTTCAGTTGGTTCCAGCTCATTTCTAGGTACATAACACGAACCAGTGACTTGTGTTTTTTTTTCAGTGGACAAACTGAAGCTTGTGTCCAGGCTGCTGACAATAATAGCAAATCAGTGTCTTACCAGTTTCTGGTTGTTCAGTCACTGCGCTGGTGGTACCTGTAGACTGTCGTACTGTTGCTCCCCATTTTTCCAGACCTGCAATGTTGGACGTGCTGGAGGCCATACGTCAGTGGTGGGTCGAGCCAAGGTGGTGGTACGTGTAGATGGTTTTTCTCTGCGTGCATTGAGGTACTGTAGAGCCAGTTTTGCTGCTGTCAATCCATCTGCTGGTTAATGCTCCTTCACCCAGGTTCTCACATCTGGCAACAGGACGTGAAGAAGTTGCTCCAGGATGATGGCCTCCCCGATCTGCTCTTTGGTCCGTTGCTCCGGTTGAATCCAACAGCGGTAGAGTCCTTTTAAGCGGTGATATGTCTAAACTTCTGTCTGTATGTCTCAGGCGATATGTCAAACTTGCTTAAAAATGCTGCTTTCAGGTCTCTGTATGAGTGAGCTCTGTCCCCATCCATGGAGGTATAAGCATCCAGAGCTTTTCCTGAGAGAAGTGGAACCAGTCTGCATGCCCATTCAGTCTCTGGCCATTTCCAGGTTTTAGCAATTCTTTCAAAGCGTAACAAGTAGTTTTCAGTATCCTCTCCCACCTGGTATGGAGGAATCTTTGGCTGTGTGTGGTATATGGAGTCTGGTCTCTGCTGGTCTGATCCGGTTACTGCATCATCTGCATCACTTGGTGGTGTGAGAGAGACCACATCACGCCGGCGAGGGGCAGGTGTAGGCAGAACCAGTCTTGAATTCAGCAGGCTGGGCTGACTTTAAATATTGCAAAGTGTGAATGGGCAAAACAAGAGATTCGATACTTGGGATACCAGCTGGGACGAGGAGAGGTACGGCCCCAGGTGGACAAAGTGGAGGTTTGGCTGGCTGGTATCGCCATTTTGTACTGCAGTTCGCAACTATCGCTGCCCCACTTACAGCACTTACCACCAAAGACCAGAAAAACCCTGTGGCCTGGAATGAGTGAGAAACCCTTCAGAACCCTTAAAGGACAGCTGTGTTCACCTCGGTCCTGTGCAGTCCAGACTTTAGCAAGAAGTTCCTGGTGCAAGTGGACACATCAGCCGTGGGAATCGGAGCAGTTCTGGCCCAGGGTGAGGAAGGAGCTGAGCAACCCATCCTGTACCTGAGCAGGAAGCTACTTCCCCGTGAGACCAGATACTGTCATTGAAAAAGAAGGACTGGCAATAAAATGGACGTTAGAAAGTCAGCGCTATTATCTTTTGGGAAGAGAATTTCATCTAGAGACTGATCATCGTGCTCTTACCTGGATTAGTTCAATGAAGGACAATAACAGCCAGCTTATGTTGGTACCTCTCGCTAACCTTTCTAGTCCCACATCCGCCATCGATCTGGAAAATCCAGTGTTGTAGCAGAATATCTGTCACGGTTGCCAAGCCTTGTCAACCTTGGGGAGGAGAGGTATGATGTGACGAAGCCCTCTCATCACTGACACTGAGTCCGCACACACACACACATATACTCGCCTGGTCAGTCCCGCGGGAACAAACTCACGCCAAAGTCCGACATATACAACAGTAAACCACACAGGAATACAATCTGCCTCACGTAGCGACTTATTAAGAGTGCACACTTAATATTTTGCTAGGCTTACTGATTATATGGCGTTTGTGGGTTACTCACCATCCTCTTCCTGTCCCTGCTGTGGCTTTGGTCAAAACCGAGGCAATATCCAAGAAGCCGACCTGGCCGACATGCGGAAGGACGTCATGATCCTGCGACAACTCCGGTTCACGCCAAACATTTTGATTTAAAAAAGCATTTATTACTTTGGTATTTCTGTGGTGAATATGAATATTCTAAATGAATGTGTAGAATTTGTGTTATTTTTGTAATTATTTTATTTTGTGGAAACTTAAAACCTAAAGTGATTTATTTGTAGAAATTAAGCATTATTGAATATAAGGGGAGGAGCATAGAGTATTTAAAAGGAAGCCTGAGAAGTGCAGGGGGTCATTCATTCAGTTGTGTTGCTGGCAACTGGAAGGATCGATTGGAGATAGAATATTGGAATATTTTTGGCTGGTCTAAAGAGAGACGAAGGGTAATTGTTTGTCTTTTCTTTTTCCATTTTTTGTAAGTATGTAAATATAATTTTCACTTGAGTTTTTGGACATTTTTTGCACTGTTGAACACAGTCTGGGAGCCACGAGCACAATAAATCCACCACAAACGGAAGTTTGGCGAAGAACCACAACAGAACACATGGAATTAGGAGTTCCATCCAGCGCTGGAGGAGCTGGCTCTGAAGCGGTTCAGGACTCAGAGTAAAGAGGAGGCGGTCCGATCCATCTATGGTTCTGACCCGGTTCTGAATTCCAGGGATGTCTTAAACACAGAGCAGAGTTCTGATGTCACATTACAGCCACAAATAAAGTTTTGTGTTTCAAAGATGGCATAAGTCCAAGACTTTAGTCCTGGGTGTTGTAGAAAAATGAATTAGCAAGAGTCTGGAATTGGTGAAAGTAGAACAAAATTTCTTTAAAGGAAAAATGAACAAATAATTACTTGCAGGTAAGTGAGAGTAATCGTCTGACTCGCAGGAAGTCAGCTGAGGACTCTGCTGGACCAGAGACCGGACAAAAGTTTTACACCTTTCTGTTGATTAGGGGGCCTTTTAGTGAACGCCCAGCAGAGCAGAACATGATGATTAAAGCACAGAGGATAAAATGTTAAACAGTCAGTGTGAACACAAATAATTAATGGATGAATAAATGTAGGTAGTAAAGGAAATGATTATAATAACACATGGAGCATAATAAGTAAAATTTCTTCCACATGGGTCAAATAATCCTGGATCCAGATCAGCACTACATTATTTTGTAGAACTCTGGCCTGGTTCTGGTTCTGGCAGAATGGGGGGGGGGGGGGGGGGGGGGCAGCTGGTTCTGGTTGTGCTGAATCTGGACCTGCTTCTTCAGGCCTGGTCCAGGGTCGCGCCTCTCACTGTTCTGCAGTGTTTCAGAACCAGCAGATGATCAGAACTGGACCGTCAGACCACCCCATTCAATTAATTGGACTGAAACAAGTTAAACCTGAACAGGTCCCAATGTTTTAGTCTGCAACTGCAATTTTAAAAACACCATGTAGATGAAACAACGTGCCACAATGTGCACATAACATCTAAATATATAGCATACAAATATTAAAATTATGTAATAGATTTAAATAAAGTAATAAAATAGAGTAAAACAATAAAAATTATTAAAATAAATAAAATCATATCAAAATGTCAACATCTCATTTTGTATTAAAGCCGAGGTGGACAGCTGGTTTTAAGAACAAACCTAGAGGAGGCCTGTCTGGTGTATGAAGCAGCTCCTGCCTACAGGCCTGGTCCCCTCTGAGCTTCCGGCTGGCCCTGGGCCTTCATGAGGAGGTGGTCCGGCTACCTGAAAGCTCGAGAAGGTGATTGAGGATGGAGGAGCTCAGAGAGGTGGGACAGGGCAGCACCATTTAAAGACTTAAAAGCAAATAAAAGCAATTTAAATGGATCCTGAAGCGCACGACAGCCAGAGAAGAGCAGACAAAACCGGGGTGATGTGCTCATACCTGCGTCTGCCAGTTAAAAGATTCACAGCTGCGTTTTGTACAAGCTGCAGTCGAGCAATAAAGAACTTATCCACCCCAAAGTAAAGTGCCTGGCAGTAATCCTGCCGGGTGGTAACACAGGCATGGATCACGGGCTTTATGTTGGCCGCTTCCTCAGGTGATAGAAGCTGGATCTGATAACTGCCCAAAGCTGCTTGCAAGTTTTAGTTCTGAATCCATTTAAAACCCAGGCCGACAATCTCTGGCTTGCAAAATGACTTCAAATTGTCCAGATCTACAGGAGAAACGCCGGCTGAACTGGGTCCAAACACAATCACCTCAGTTTTAGGATCATCGAAATAAAGAAAGTTCAGTGGTGAATGCTAATGTCCAGATGATGTTCTGCTCTAAACTCTCTCCTGTTTTCCTTTTTTTTACCCATTTCAACAACCGATGAAACCAAGAAGACAGCAATGTCATGATCAGTTGGTAAGAATTCACTTCCTGTTGTTATTCAC
This sequence comes from Melanotaenia boesemani, assembly GCF_017639745.1. NCBI lineage: Eukaryota > Metazoa > Chordata > Actinopteri > Atheriniformes > Melanotaeniidae > Melanotaenia > Melanotaenia boesemani. The sequence continues at coordinate 857,729 of NC_055682.1, read as the reverse complement.
TTCCTGCTGTCATTAACTTCCTGCTGTCATTCACTTCCTGTTGTTATTCACTTCCTGCTGTCATTCACTTCCTGTTGTCTTTTCACTTCCTCCTGTCATTCACTTCCTGTTGTCATTCACTTCCTGTTGTCATTCACTTCCTGTTGTCTTTTCACTTCCTCCTGTCATTCACTTCCTGTTGTCATTCACTTCCTGTTGTCTTTTCACTTCCTCCTGTCATTCACTTCCTGTTGTCATTCACTTCCTGTTGTCTTTTCACTTCCTCCTGTCATTCACTTCCTGTTGTCTTTTCACTTCCTCCTGTCATTCACTTCCTGCTGTCATTGACTTCCTGTTGTCTTTTCACTTCCTCCTGTCATTCACTTCCTGTTGTCATTCACTTCCTGTTGTCTTTTCACTTCCTCCTGTCATTAACTTCCTGCTGTCATTCACTTCCTGCTGTCATTCACTTCCTGTTGTCATTCACTTCCTGTTATCATTCACTTCCTGTTGTCATTCACTTCCTGCTGTCATTCACTTCCTGTTGTCATTCACTTCCTGTTGTCTTTTCACTTGCTCCTGTCATTCACTTCCTGTTGTCTTTTCACTTCCTCCTGTCATTCACTTCCTGCTGTCATTAACTTCCTGCTGTCATTCACTTCCTGTTGTCATTCACTCCCTGTTGTCTTTTCACTTCCTGTTGTCATTAACTTCCTGCTGTCATTCACTTCCTGTTATCATTCACTTCCTGTTGTCATTCACTTCCTGTTATCATTAACTTCCTGTTGTCATTCACTTCCTCCTGTCATTAACTTCCTGCTGTCATTCACTTCCTGCTGTCATTCACTTCCTGTTGTCATTCACTTCCTGTTATCATTCACTTCCTGTTGTCTTTTCACTTGCTCCTGTCATTCACTTCCTGCTGTCATTAACTTCCTGCTGTCATTAACTTCCTGTTATCATTCACTTCCTGTTGTCATTCACTCCCTGTTGTCTTTTCACTTCCTGTTGTCATTCACTTCCTGCTGTCATTCACTTCCTGTTATCATTCACTTCCTGTTGTCATTAACTTCCTGCTGTCATTCACTTCCTGTTATCATTAACTTCCTGTTGTCATTCACTTCCTGCTGTCATTCACTTCCTGTTATCATTAACTTCCTGTTGTCATTCACGTCCTGTTATCATTCACTTCCTGTTGTCATTCACGTCCTGTTATCATTCACTTCCTGCTGTCATTAACTTCCTCTTATCACTCATTTCCTGTTGTCATTAACTTCCTGCTGTCATTCACTTCCTGTTATCATTCATTTCCTGTTATCATTAACTTCCTGTTGTCATTCACTTCCTGTTATCATTCACTTCCTGCTATCATTTACTTCCTGTTGTTATTCACTTCCTGTTATCATTCACTTCCTGTTGTCATTAACTCTCTGCTGTCGGTGAGTTCCGGGTTAATGGCGTGCTGAGCGGACGCGTTACTCAGAGCTCTACACGAGTCCCGACGTTAAAAGTGCAACAAAGTCAACTCCACAGAAAATTTAACTGCAAAACTTTGGTTGTAAAAATGAATCAAAGAAAGGACGCACAGGTATCTAAAAAAGCGCTGTTTAAACCTCGCATTTCAGAAAGCTCCGAGCACAGCTACTCCACACCAATGGAAGCGGCTAATGCTAATAGCAAAAGAGACAGAGAAGTCAACACGCCAACTAATACTCCTGAAAAAGCACAAGCAGGAAAGAAAGCTAAAAATATCAGCGGCGAAACCGTTCCGGACGAAGCAGTCGGGTCAATTCTTGAAGCTTTAGAGGCTTTAGGAACACGTGTTGATAACCGTCTGGATGACATCAGCAGCCAGCTCCAGCAGCACAGCACCATGCTAGCCACGATTGCAAAGATGGTACAGATCAACTCGGAAGATATTGAAAAGTGCAAGAACAAGGTTAAAACTCTGGAGGCACAAGTAGAGATTCTTCAAAAGGAAAAGATTGAAATGAAGGAGTTTTTGACCAACCAAGAAAGATACAAACGAAGATGGTGCCTGCGCATCAAAGGCAAAAAGGAAAAAGGCAAAGAAGACATCAGGGCTGAAGTTGTGGAACTGTTAAATAAAATTTTACCGGAGCAGGCGGAAAAGATGGAAGACGCCGTTGACGTTGTTCACCGTGTGGGGAGGCCAGCAGAAAACCGTCACAGACAAGTAATAATCCTCTTCTCCAAGCGAAGTGTAAGAGATGAAGTGTGGAAGCAAACAAAGTCATCACGGATCTGCAAGGAAGAAGGAATTAGGTTTGCAGAAGACCTGACCCAGGAGGACTGGAGATCCAGGCAGGCGCTGTGGCCGAGGATTGAGAAGGCAAGAAAGGAGGGTAAGGCGGCTGGCTTCAGAGGACCCTTTGCCTACATTGAAGGAAAGCGTATCTCAGACTGAAATGATGGCAGTATACTTGATTTATGTAGAAGATTCGTAGCGGAGAAATTAAACACCGGTTTGTTCATGGACCAAGGTACTTTTTGACAGTTTGTTTTCCTGGTATAAAAGGCACTTGCAGAAACCAAAAACAGACTGTTTTTTCGTTTTTTCGTTTTGTGCAAAAAACGAAAAAACGAGGAAACGGTTCATTTTTCCGTTTTTCGTTTTGCACAATAAAACCCAAAAACCGGAAAACAGTTCGTTTTTTGTTTTTTCGTTTTTGGCCAAGAAATGAAATTACCAATCTATATTTTGTTTCATTTGTGGGCGGGACTTCGAAGCCCGCCGGTGCTGTGCCCTCCAAAATAAGAGTTACTACTCAATGGATGAAGAAACTTTCGTTATGTTGCCTGCCCCCGTATGCACCGATTCTAAATTTAAGTGGGTCTTGTAGGCCCTACACACCTACACGGGGTACAGGAAATAAGCGTTCATTGGCGGTGAGAAAAAAAAAGTGTTTATTTATATTTGGCAGGCAGGATATAGGTGTGTGTGGTGTGCATGGACGTGTCTGTGGAGCTGGAGCTGTGGATCGCGGCAGCAGGTCTTCAGATCAGACTCAGGTTATTCATCCCCGATCTGATCAGCAGTCCCTGCCAGATGGATGCTTTTTCTCCTGCGGTTATCAGCCATCTATGCTGTCTTTTCTTATAGCTAAGGCTGTATCTGTCCGCTGCCCACCCGCTGTGTTCCAGCTCCGGTCGGCTCGATGAGAAGAAAATTGCCTGCTCTCATCAGACAACTGTGCGTGTGATATTTCAAGCTCGTTCACGTGAACACGGGGGCTCGCGACGCGACTCAAAAAAGTTTCAGCATTTTCCAACTTTTGTCGATGTTGCAGGTAGCTACTAAAAGCAATCAGAGAACAGAGACATTTTTACCTGGAGGATCAGATCAGCTGATCATTTATTTTGTCTCTTATTTTTGTGGAAACCAGTGTTTCACTAATCAGACCCCAGGATAACATTCATTAGGAAGCCCTGCAGGCGGACAGGTTTCCCTCCACACTACCACAGCTTGAGCTGTGGAGATTTTGTGATCCAGGATCAGAGAACAGCTGAAATCAGGATGGTGAATGACTTTTTGTGTCTACACATCAATATCCAAATTAAATTAAGCTGTTAAATATCTAAATAATTGACAACAGAGATGTAGCAGTGGTTCAGGCAAGTTTGATAGCATATTGTGCAAGTTCTGCAAAAAACCTCTTAGATTGGCCAAATATATAGCCTATTGCATTGTTAAAGGGTGTTTGTTTTTTTCATGTTAATAAGCGACACAGATAAGCTGGACCACACATCATTTATCTTGACAAGGTATCCTGACAGTTTAGCTTAAATTCATATATCTTTCTCTCTGTGGGCTTTTACTGACACTGTTACACTGTTAAATGTAACATGGTTATCATTGTGACACCAACCAATGTAGGAGCACAACTGTGACTGAATGTTTTTATTAAATAAAAGGTCCCGCATCTCCATTAACGCTGCTCTTCTTTTGTTTGTGATTATAAGTGTAATAGCTGCAGTTTGCCAGCAGAGGGAGTTTGTCCCAAGGTGAGCGCTGGGTGTGGTGGTTTGTTGGGAGGCGCATACTGCTCATATCATAAAAATACAGGGCCTATCTGAGACATGCAGGGCTCGTGACACAGACACTTGGGTTGTTAATTTTAGTCCCCTTCAATCAAGTCACTTTAAGTAGGCTACCTACTGAATCAGTCTCCCTTTTGGACCGGGAAAGTACCGTATTCTAAGCCTTTTTCTCAGCGACTTCCCATGGTGGTGTTTTCCCTGAAATTTACTGTAGGCTATATGTATGTCCTTAAATCATATCTTCTAAGCTGTCAAAGCTTTTGGGAACCCCCTGTTGGCCTGCCTTGAGGGGTCTCATGCCCCAGGATGGGCATCACTGTTGAAGCCTATCTTTATCATGGACCAATACTTTTAACAAAAAGGGTTTTTTTATATTTCATTTTCTCTCTTGAATTTTAATTTGACCAATAAAGGATCTCATTGACATTGTGAGAAGATATGTGTAGATAAAGAGAAATATCTGGTGTGTCAGATCTGAAGCTTAAGCTCCTGTTGTGTGTCAGGGCCAGAGCTTGCTTATTGTTAAACAAAAAATTGTTGTTTTTTTTGTTTTTTGAAGGCTTTTGTTCGTTTTTGGTTAGACAACAACCTGTGCAAGTTTTAGAAATGGATGTACCAGGTTTTGTGTCTAGCCTCAATACTACATGGAGGATGAACTGGAGAAAATAATTATGTTCATGATCATTTACAAGTGTTACATTTGGAATCAGAGTGATGGAAAAACTTTTACTAGTCACATATAGGCAAAGGGTATTATATGAAAAATCCCTAAATCACTGTGTCTTGGCAAACAGTGAATTTGGAGACATGTGGATATGGTTCAAGTTGTTTATGTAATGACTGGCCAACGTTAATTATTATTTTTTTGGTTATCTTGATCCCACATGTCAATTATTTGTTGATACACTCTAATAATGCGTGGCCACTGGATAAAATATGGCCATGCCTTTGTATGTCTTGCCAGAACTTTTTTTTTAAAATTCCCCTCACTGTCAACATTATCAGAGGGCTACCTCAGATTGCCCCTTTTTCAGGTTTGAGCAACTGCCCTTGAAAAGTCCTGAGAACTTGACTGGTTATTATCGCTGCTGTTCACAGCCGATGAGGAAAAGGAGGGGAGAATCCAGGTGAGAGGTCACTGGAGCGAAACATCTCCAAGACTAAGGAACTTTGCTGTGGGCTCAGAGGACAGCTCCCACCTGCCCTGAACCAACCACTCAACATCCAGGGTCAGTTAGTGGAGCAGGTGTAGTCTATCAGATATTTGAGAATAGAAAAATGTTGGACTGTCCTTTAACTGACTCTGTTTACAAAAAGGCACAACAGCTCCTTCATTTGCTGAGGAAACTCAGATCATTTCTTGTTAAAAAAGGAGTTTTCTCACCGGTGACAGCCATGAAGTTGAACCTTCCAGATTTTGCGTTTTTCTCTCGGAGATCTGATTGTTTTAAGATTTTTCATGTTCTCGGTCTCATTGCGCTCTCAACTGAGCACTACACGTCTAGCCTATTATGAGAGGCGACTAGAGCTTAAAATGGTAAACTGTCAACCACTTCCACGGAGCGGCACATACTGCTCCAGCAGCGGTAGTTGCCGAGCCTTTCTGTGAACGGCCAGGCAGCTGTGAAATGGTCAAAACAAATCCCATCCGGAAGGGAAGTTTATTCAATATCTGCTGGTATATCATGGGCATGTCGCGAAGCTTCCTGTGGCTTCTTGTAGGCCTACAGTCCCACCACACTTTGTTCATTGTTTGTCCAGGAGGTTCCTCGAAGTAAGAGCAGTAGGCCTATGCAAATATTTCCCCGCACTTCTCTATACTGACCTTAAGTCCATCAAGTGTTCATTTTTCTTACCCTTCTTTTTTCTCTGCCTCCTTTCACTTTTTAAAGGTTGCCTTGTTGGAGAAAATGTGCTGTTTATTTTGTGTTGAATAAATATTCTATGAAAATATGGCTAAATCTGTAATTTTATTATTATGATATTCTTCAACATGTCTCACCTATTCTTCACTGTCCTAATTTCAGGATTCCATCAAATGTTTTAGGCCTACATTGTTCAGAAGGTTAAGTTGACCAATCAACCTTTTGGTTTCTGCTAAGTATTGTAGAGGAAGGGGACTGGGAAGATGGTGTAATATATATATTACAATATACACAATAATATATACCTATACACGATATAGACAAGTAAGCCTACAAAATACTACACCAACAAGACAAGTGCAGTTGCAACAAGTTTGTTTTTGTTCGTAGGTTTGATCATTTTTCTATCAATACTTGAGCTAGTCAGGTCTCAAATTGCACGAGCTGACTTTTGTCCCAGTTGAGCCCTGCTGTGCATCAAGGCTACTAAATGTTTATCTTAGCACATGTGTTTCATGCAACAAGCAGTTGTTGACAAGTTGGGCTGCCTTCATCAACAGTTCTCCCGCATGGGCCAGTGTTGATGCAGTCTTTATACTCTTGTCCTCAAAATTAAGTTTGTTGTTTGTTTTTTTAAGTGTCGACAGGGTGGCCATCTTGTGTCAGGGCCTGGGACAGTTGCAGTGAACTGGCTCTCCTAATTCAATAAATTTCATGCCGATTTACAGGAAAACATTGTCTGAAAACTTCAACCTTTTAAAAATTATACGGGGAGGTCAGTTAGCTGCATGATGTCAGACCAATATTGAAATAATCTTCATATCTCAAACACCAAAGCAGCACAAAGGATCAAAGGAGGCGCCTCCCAACAAACCACCACACCCAGCGCTCACCTTGGGACAAACTCCCTCTGCTGGCAAACTGCAGCTATTACACTTATAATCACAAACAAAAGAAGAGCAGCGTTAATGGAGATGCGGGACCTTTTATTTAATAAAAACATTCAGTCACAGTTGTGCTCCTACATTGGTTGGTGTCACAATGATAACCATGTTACATTTAACAGTGTAACAGTGTCAGTAAAAGCCCACAGAGAGAAAGATATATGAATTTAAGCTAAACTGTCAGGATACCTTGTCAAGATAAATGATGTGTGGTCCAGCTTATCTGTGTCGCTTATTAACATGAAAAAAACAAACACCCTTTAACAATGCAATAGGCTATATATTTGGCCAATCTAAGAGGTTTTTTGCAGAACTTGCACAATATGCTATCAAACTTGCCTGAACCACTGCTACATCTCTGTTGTCAATTATTTAGATATTTAACAGCTTAATTTAATTTGGATATTGATGTGTAGACACAAAAAGTCATTCACCATCCTGATTTCAGCTGTTCTCTGATCCTGGATCACAAAATCTCCACAGCTCAAGCTGTGGTAGTGTGGAGGGAAACCTGTCCGCCTGCAGGGCTTCCTAATGAATGTTATCCTGGGGTCTGATTAGTGAAACACTGGTTTCCACAAAAATAAGAGACAAAATAAATGATCAGCTGATCTGATCCTCCAGGTAAAAATGTCTCTGTTCTCTGATTGCTTTTAGTAGCTACCTGCAACATCGACAAAAGTTGGAAAATGCTGAAACTTTTTTGAGTCGCGTCGCGAGCCCCCGTGTTCACGTGAACGAGCTTGAAATATCACACGCACAGTTGTCTGATGAGAGCAGGCAATTTTCTTCTCATCGAGCCGACCGGAGCTGGAACACAGCGGGTGGGCAGCGGACAGATACAGCCTTAGCTATAAGAAAAGACAGCATAGATGGCTGATAACCGCAGGAGAAAAAGCATCCATCTGGCAGGGACTGCTGATCAGATCGGGGATGAATAACCTGAGTCTGATCTGAAGACCTGCTGCCGCGATCCACAGCTCCAGCTCCACAGACACGTCCATGCACACCACACACACCTATATCCTGCCTGCCAAATATAAATAAACACTTTTTTTTTCTCACCGCCAATGAACGCTTATTTCCTGTACCCCGTGTAGGTGTGTAGGGCCTACAAGACCCACTTAAATTTAGAATCGGTGCATACGGGGGCAGGCAACATAACGAAAGTTTCTTCATCCATTGAGTAGTAACTCTTATTTTGGAGGGCACAGCACCGGCGGGCTTCGAAGTCCCGCCCACAAATGAAACAAAATATAGATTGGTAATTTCATTTCTTGGCCAAAAACGAAAAAACAAAAAACGAACTGTTTTCCGGTTTTTGGGTTTTATTGTGCAAAACGAAAAACGGAAAAATGAACCGTTTCCTCGTTTTTTCGTTTTTTGCACAAAACGAAAAAACGAAAAAAAAGTCTGTTTTTGGTTTCTGCAAGTGCCTTTTATACCAGGAAAACAAACTGTCAAAAAGTACCTTGGTCGTTCATGGGACTCATCTCAAAGGTTACTACTCTACCTCCTAGGACCTAAGGTATATTCTTCTGTGTGTGTGTTCTATTGTTATGGTTTATAATGCATTCAGGGTTAGATTTAAAGACTGAGATTTCTTTTTCATCGTTTAATGTGAGAGGGCTTAAAGACTCCTTAAAGCGTAAAGCTGTTTTTTTGTTTTGCAAAGGGAAAAAGGCTAACGTTTTTTTTCTTCAAGAGACACATTCTGAATCAACAGATGAGAAGTTTTGGACTCACCAATGGGGCGACAAAATAATCTTCAGTCATGGAACCAACCGTTGTGCGGGAGTAGCTATCTGTTTTTGGAGATGTCCAGGCAAGATTATAACTCAGGACACAGATAAAGATGGACACTGGGCAGCATGTGTCATGGATATTGATAACAGTTTGTTTATTGTTGTTAATGTTTATGGATACAATAACGATCAGAAAAACAAACAGCTATTACAGCAGGTCACATCAGTCATTGAGAAGCTACAACAAAATTATCCCACTCAACATGTTGCCGTTGCGGGTGATTTTAATTTAACGCCAGATGAGTGGCTGGACAGATACCCATCAAAATATTCACAGGCAACTTTAAATCCAGTTATGGGAAACTTTATGAATGAATGCAGACTCACTGATGCTTGGAGATATTTTAATCCTAACATCAGACAGTATACTTGGTTTAAACCGAATGGACAGGCAAGATCAAGAATTGATTATTGGTTAGTTACAGACTCCATACTTGAACACAGTACAGAGGCCAGTATCTCCTGTAGTCCTTCAAGTGATCACCATATTGTGAACCTCCGTCTAGCCACAAAAGGCTATAGGAAGAAATTTAAAGGTTATTGGAAATTTAACTCCAACTTGCTTAAAAAGGATGAATATAGTGAAAACATAAAAAAAATAATTGAAGATGTTAAAAATAATGAAAATTTACTTACAGCTATACAAAAATGGGAATTCCTCAAATTCTCGGTAAGGAAATTCTCTATTTCCTATAGTAAGAAATTACAAAAAGAGAAACAATTGGAAGAAACTAAATTAATTTCAGACTTAATTTCATACTACCACAAATCTGACTGGAATGAGGATGACAAAACAAATATCAACATCTTACAATCTAAATTGGATGAATTTTATCAAAATAAAGCACAGGGAGCCTATATACGTTCAAGGGCAAGATGGATAGAAGAGGGTGAAAAAAATACTTCATATTTTTTCAAATTAGAAAAGCAAAGACAGGAAAAAAATGCAATTCACAATCTCATGTTCAACGGTGAGGAATGTTCAGACATAAAACAAATATCGGAAGAAGTTAAGAAATTTTACAGCACTCTCTTTACATTGTCATACTCAAAACAAGACTCAGAATCATTATTAAGAAGAATCCAAGATAAGATCCCCACCATTAATGAGACATTTAGAAATATTTGTGAAGAAGATTTCCGAATAGATGAATTTGACTGTGTTATAAAAAATATAGCATCAGACAAAGCCCCTGGATCAGATGGCATAACAGCTAACTTTTATAAATTTTTTTGGGCAGACATAAAAATGTTGTTGTTTGAGGCAATTATGGAAAGTATTAAGCAAAAAGAACTAATGACAACAATGAAGCAGGGAGTCATCACTTTAATACCTAAACAAGGAAAAGATAAGAGATACCTTAATAATCTAAGACCAATTACACTTTTAAATACAGATTATAAAATATTTACTAAAGTTCTAGCCGCTAGATTAAAAGAAGGTCTATCAGATATTATTAGTTCTACTCAATCTGGTTTTCTTAAAGGTAGATCTATTCATAATAATATTCGTTTAGTTTTAGATCTAATTGAATATGCCCACTTAATTGATGATGATGGCTTTATCTTATTTCTGGATTTCCAGAAAGCCTTCGATTCGATGGAACATGCCTTTATTTTTGAAACGCTTAAACATTTTGGCTTTGGTGGGAAGTTTTTGGATGTCATCAAAATGTTGTATACAGATATTAACAGTTGCGTCTCTTTAAGCGAAGGGACATGTCCAAGATTTCCCATTAAAAGAGGTATTAGGCAAGGCTGTAGTGTGTCACCACTCCTGTTCATCACGGTTACAGAGCTCTTAGCTATCCTCATAAGCAGCTCTAGTATTCAAGGTCTTCAAATTATGAACCAAAATATCATCATAAGTCAGCTTGCAGATGACACCACCATTTTTTTAAAAAACAAAGACCAGATCCCACTAGCCATTCAAACAGTGGAAATGTTCTCCAAAGCCTCGGGCCTAAAACTAAACTTGGAAAAATGTGAATTGATGAGCCTCCATAGTTGCCCTCAGTCATCGCTAAATAACATATCAGTCAAACTGGAGGTTCGATACCTGGGTATTTGGGTAACAAAAAATGAAGGCATTAGTGTCAAACTAAATATTGAAAATAATCTAAATAAATGTAAACTGATATTAAACAACTGGTCACAGAGGGACCTAACTATCTTTGGCAGGACCCTTCTTACCAAAATGGAGACTTTATCTAGAATTATCTACCCTGCATACTCCTTAGCTATTCCCCCCAAAATTATTAAAGAAATTAATAAATTAAATTTTAACTTTATTTGGAGAAACAGACATCATTACATAAAAAAAGGAAATGTTGTTAAAAGTTATGAAGATGGAGGAATCAAAGCAATAGACTTTGAAATTATGAATGGTGTGTTAAAACTTAAATGGCTACAATCCTTTATTAGAAATAAGCAGGAGATCTGGTTTGCTGTTCCATCCCTAGTATTTAGTAAAGTTGGAGGTGTTGAATTCCTGTTAAGATGCGATTTTGATATTCCTAAGTTGCCTATAAAATTATCTGCCTTTTACCAACAGGTCTTGTTAAACTGGAAATTAGCATACAAACACAACTTTAGTCCCCACAATGTGCCATTTTGGAATAACAGAGTTGTTCTACACAGAAGAAAGTCCATGTTTATGGAAATCTGGATGGAGAAGCAAATTTGGTCAATAGGTCATTTATTGGATGAGAGCGGTAATATTTATACTTATGAAGATTTTATCAATAAATACAATCTAACATGTACAAAAAGTGAATATGTCAAAATACTTAATATAATTCCGAATGCATTTATCCAGCTCGTTAAAAATAATTATGAATCCAAACCAGTAATTAAATTACAGAGCATCAATATTGATGGATTGGATCTACTACACAAAAACTGTAACAATAGCTACCTAAGACAACATTTAACAAAACAAATGTATCCTGAGAGAGTAAAAAGGAAATTTATGGAGACCTTCGGGAAAAAAGATCATTCAAAACTAATGTCAAAATTTCTAAGGTTTGTTCTCCCACCGAAACACAAAGAAGTACACTTCAAAACCTTACATGATATCTATCCGTCTAATGATTTCATAAGGCATAGATTTAAAATTGATGGTAACAACTGTTACATATGCAATGAACTTGAAACAACAGACCACTTATTTTTCTCCTGCCCATCTGTTAAAACACTGTGGGATTCTCTGTATAACCTCCTGACCTCTAAATCCATAAACATAGACCCCTTCTCCGCCCAAACTATCTTATTTGGATATATATTCCAAAATAAAACTCATGAATATATTTCTAACAACCTTATTATTATGTTAAAATTCTATATACATAAATGCAGATTTGGCAAATCTAAGCCTATATGGTCTATATTTACACAGGAACTACAGCTGTTTATTATCTCCTTGGAAAAGATTAAAAGACCACATGCTAGAGATCTTTACTGTCACGTGTCGAAATTAATATAGCCCTCTCTGTATAATTTAAGTAAAATGATATATATTTTCGTTTATGCCCTCTTTTTTCTTTCTCTTTCTTTGTGGTTTCTGTTTTGGTTATCTTGCGTTAAATTCTTGTGATCTATTCTTCTTTTTTGTTATACCTGCTTATGGACATGGTTCTTGTATGCAATGGCTTATACTGTTATATAATAGCAATTGGAATACTGTGAAATTTAGACCCATTGCACTTGTGTATAATTTGTAAAATATATATATACTTATATGTATATATAACTTCTGTTTTTTATAGCCAGGAGGTATGATTTTGTTTACAATCATTATGTTCATCTGCTTCATTGTCTTCAGTATGTCACATATCGTGTATAATTCTCAATAAAAAAAAAAAATAAAAAAAAAAAAAACTCTGCTGTCATTCACTTCCTGTTATCATTCACTTCCTGTTGTCATTCACTTCCTGTTATCATTCACTTCCTGTTGTCATTCACTTCCTGTTATCATTCACTTCCTGTTATCATTCACTTCCTGTTGTCATTCACTTCCTGTTATCATTCACTTCCTGCTGTCATTAACTTCCTGTTATCATTCACTTCCTGTTGTCATTAACTCTCTGCTGTTATTCACTTCCTGTTGTCATTCATTTCCTGTTATCATTCACTTCCTGTTGTCATTCACTTCCTGCTGTCATTAACTTCCTGTTGTCATTCATTTCCTGTTATCATTCACTTCCTGTTGTCATTAACTCTCTGCTGTTATTCACTTCCTGTTATCATTCATTTCCTGTTATCATTCACTTCCTGTTGTCATTCACTTCCTGTTGTCATTCACTTCCTGCTGTCATTAACTTCCTGTTGTCATTCATTTCCTGTTATCATTCACTTCCTGTTGTCATTCATTTCCTGTTATCATTAACTTCCTGTTGTCATTCACTTCCTGCTGTCATTCACTTCCTGCTGTCATTTACTTCCTGTTGTTATTCACTTCCTGCTGTCATTAACTTTTTTTTTTTTTTTTTTTTTTTTTTTCAAAGTTTTTATTGACAAAGTTCAAAGGAACAATACAAAGATAACGAATATGTCAATAAAAAATGACAGATGTACATCTCGAATATTACCAAAGATACAAATACAAGACATGAAAATAAATTAAAATAAAATAAACAAAGAACACTTAGAGATCTGCTAATGTTTCAGATTAAAATGGTTAACTAATTGAATAGTTTTAGTTAGTTTATTGTTTTTCTTTTTTAAGTTTTCAATGTTATTCCAATATGCATTAAGGTCTGTTATCTTGAAATTGGAGAAGGAGGGTATGTTTTTCTGCCAAATCATTTTGTGCAAGTAATATTTTGCTAAAATAATTATTAAATTAATAATGTATTTTTCATTAGCTAAAAAATTAGAGTTAGTTACTATTAGAAGTATTTCGAGTTTGCTCAGAAATATGTCTTTTCTAATCTTTTGGGAAATGTATCTTTGTAAGTGGAACCAGAAAAAAGTTACATGAAAACAATCAACAAATACATGTTCAATGGTTTCTCCCTCACACCCACAGAATGAACAAGTGTTGCTTACAGTAGGAACAAAAGAAGAAATATTTGCTTTTGAAGGGTAGTACCTGTGCACAATTTTGAATAATACATCTTTGATTTTGTTTGTAATCACATATTGATGAGGTAACTGGAAGATTAAGTTCCATAATCTTTTGTCCAGGCCAGTCCATCGGTGTTTACATAAGGGAGTCGTGACAGGATCTAGCAGGTTTCTAATAAAAGCATTGTTACATCTCTTGTCTGTAAGTGGAATACCAGAAATGGAAGGTGAGCTGGCAGTTAAAGACAAGGAAATATCTGTCTGTACACTCTTTGCCAAGGAGACGATACTAGCTGGGATAGATTTCATTACCATGTCAAATTCTTTTTCAGAAGTATGCAACCCAGAATGTTCTGTAAATTCATTATAGGAGTAGAATTCACCATTACCCTTTAGTAAATTGTTCACTGTGTTAAGATTATTAATAAACCAATCATGTAGAAAAAGTGTTTTGCGTTTGTGTAGTATATATGCGTTGTTCCAGAGAATACAATTGTGTGGGGAAAAATTGTGTTTAAAGATAAGATTCCAACATAATAAAGTTTGTTTATGGAAGAGGGTTAGTTTCACAGGGAGTTTTCCTACTGAGAACGGACACAGAAGCAAAAAATTGATACCACCAACAGTCTGAAATAAGTTTTTTGGGATAATATTCCACATGTTGTTTGGACATTTGAGGAAATTTTTGATCCAGCTGATTTTCATAATCTGGTTGAAAGATGTAAAGGTCAGTACATTCAGACCTCCTTCAGCTAAAGGGTTTGAGAGGACAGATCTTTTAATTTTATCAGGTTTATTCTTCCAGATGAATTTGAAGAGAATTCTATCAAGTCTGGAACAAGTGGATTTAGGTATGTCTAGACATGAGAAAACATAGGCTGCTCTAGACATTCCTTCTGCTTTGCTTAACAGAACTCTGCCATATATAGAGAGATCTCTGGCAGACCAACAATTAAACTTAGTTTTGATGGCTTCAGTCACCGGGACCATATTTAGATCAAGGGTTTCTTTTGGGTCTTTGGATATTTTTATGCCAAGATAAGTTACAGTGTCTTTGAATGGGATATTACATATGTTAGATTGACTGCTGTCTTTCAGGGGAAGAATTTCACATTTTGTTATGTTTAGTTTTAATCCTGATATCTTTGAAAACTTTGTTATTGTAGCTAAGGAGAGCGGAACTTGTTTGTGGTTTTCTAAAAATAAAGTAGTATCATCTGCTAGTTGTGAAATTTTGATTTCTTTGTCGAAGACTTGGATTCCCTTAAAAGGAGATTGTAATATTAGATAATTTAGTATCTGGGCAACAAGCAAGAAGATATAAGGGGATGCAGGACATCCTTGGCGTACCCCTTTTTCTACATTGAATCTCTGAGATGTACCATACATAAGTTTTACAGAGCTATTATTATTTCTATAAAGTGTTTTCACTGCATTGATGAAGAAATTGCCAAAGTTTAAGAAGGATAATGTTTCAAAAATGAACTTATGGCTAATAGTATCGAAAGCTTTCTGGAAGTCCAAAAATAGAATAATTGGGTCCCCAGATAGTAGGTGTCTATAGTTAACAAGGTCCAAGACTAATCTGATATTATTAGAAATATGACGCCCAGGCATGAAGCCACTTTGTGATTCATGAATAATGTTGTTCATTCCGTGTTTTAGTCTTTTAGCTAATATAGATGCTAAAATTTTATAGTCATTATTTAATAATGTAATGCCCCGCCAATTGTCAATTAATAGAATGTCTTTATTAGGTTTTGGGATTAATGCTATTAGGCCTTGTTTCATTGAGTGGGTTAGTTCTTCATTGTTCAGAGCTTCATTGTATACTGCCAAGAGAAATTTTGACAATTCTTCAGGAAATGCTTGATAAAATTCCGCCGTGAGGCCATCGTTTCCAGGTGACTTGTTAAGTTTAAGATTTTTTATACCCCAATTTATTTCCTCAATAGATATTGGCTCATCACATTCTTCTCTGAATGCGGTGCTTGCTTTTTTGACATCTTCGAGTGAATTGAGAACCTCAGAGGCATCTAGGCATATATCTATTTTATGGAGATTAGTATAAAAATTGGACACAAATTTTGAAATAATCTCATACTCTTCTGTTATGGAATTTTCTATTTTTAGTTTACATAAAGAGTTTCTTTCCTTGTTTCTTTTTTCAATCCCAAAGAAATACTTACTATTTTTTTCCCCGTCTTCAAACCATTTTAGTCTTGATCGTATGAACGCACCCTTGGCTTTTCCTTATAAATATCATCTAATTCTGTTTGAAAATGTTCTAACTGTAAGGATTGTTCATTATCTGTTAAATTTAAAGTGATGTTTGAAATACTTTTGATTAAAAATTCTATTCTTGCTCTTTTTCTTTTGACTAAATCTTTACTGAGATGAATGGCATATTTCCTAATTTCATATTTCAATAATTCCCATTGTATCCCATAATCATTTGTAGAGATTGCTTGTTTCCAATGTTTTTCAATAAGTTTTTTTGTGTTTTCTGTAAAGTTCCTATTATTCAGTAAAGTACTGTTAAATTTCCAGTAATTGAAATTTGTTTTGTTTGGTTGCTGAGACAAGTTCAATTTAAGAGAGATTATTTTATGATCTGTCATAACTGTTGGGCAGATCTTTACCTCTGTGACCTGTTCATTCATATCATTAGAAATCATCCAGAAGTCAATTCGGGAGCAGTGTGAGCCATTTTTGTTGCTCCACGTGAATTGTTTCTCTTGTGGAAAGCGGTGTCTCCATATATCTACCAAATTTAATCTTTTGCTAAATTTGATAAGATTGTTTTCTCCATCATTAGGTTTTGGTGGATGTTTATCCATCTCCTGAGACCATGTCATGTTAAAATCTCCACCTAAAATCATTTTGGCTGAAGGGTATTTGCTAGTTAAGGATTTAATAATATCTTCGATCTCCTCTAATAAGTGACGATTTGCTGATTCAGAGTTATAACCATAAATGTTCCCTAATAAAACAAATTGTACATGTAATTCTAAAACCAAAAATGTCCAGTGTCCTTTATCATCAATTCTTTTTTCTAAAACTTTTCCAATAAATTTGTCTTTTAGAGTAGCAACTCCTGCCTCCTGCTGTCATTAACTCTCTGCTGTCATTCACTTCCTGTTGTCATTAATTTCCTGTTATCATTCACTTCCTGCTGTCATTCACTTCCTGTTGTCATTCACTTCCTGTTGTTATTCACTTCCTGCTGTCATTAACTTCCTGTTGTCATTCACTTCCTGCTGTCATTCACTTCCTGTTATCATTCACTTCCTGTTGTCTTTAACTTTCTGGTGTCATGCACTTCCTATCATTCACTTCCTGTTGTCATTCATTTGCTGTTATCATTAACTTCCTGTTGTCATTCACTTCCTGCTGTCATTCACTGCCTGTTGTCTTTAACTTCCTAATGTCATTCACTTCCTATCATTCACTTCCTGCTGTCATTCACTTCCTGTTGTCATTAACTCTCTGCTGTCATTCACTTCCTGCTGTCATTCACTTCCTGTTATCATTCACTTCCTGCTGTCATTCACTTCCTGTTATCATTCACTTCCTGTTGTCATTCACTTCCTGTTGTCATTCACTTCCTGTTGTGTGGCTGCCAGATCTGTATTTCTGCCAGATTCGTATTTTTGTCGACTGCGCATGCGCATCGCGGCGGCCATCTTGGACGCTGAAATACGGCAACACCGTCTAGTCAAATCTGTGTGGTAGACGCTTTTTAGCTTATGGTGAACAACTTTTTGGTAGACGCTTTTTAGCTTATGGTGAACAACTTTTTGGTAGACGCTTTTTAGCTTATGGTGAACAACTTTTTTCGCTTTTGTTGTCGCTGCCTGAGCTGTACTGCACATATTGTGTCTGTGAGGTGCACGTAATCTATATATATATATACATATGTACATATATATATATATATATATATATATATATATATATATATATATATATATACGTATATATATATATATACGTGTATATATATATATATATATATATATTTATTATTACTGTGCCCACACTGTAATTGTCTGGCACATGTAGGAATTTGTTTATGGATGTGCGCACCCTGTTTCATGTTAAGGTTCCTCTAAGATTAAGGGCTATAACATTTGGGCTCGAACATTAACCCACAAAAACCCTATTTATTTGAAATGAAGAGGATTTACATAAGTGTAGAATTTAATCAAACAATACACTATAGTGACTGATGACCTTAAATATTGTTGTCAAATAATAACATAATGGCATTCCAAAGGTAACAACACAGGTCACACTGGAGGAGAACATCAGTGAAATAAATCAAAGGATATTTCTACTGACTCACACATAATAAAATTTTGTCAATATGGTGAGAAAATAACAGCTAAGTACAAATCCTGATCCTGTATAACATGCAGAAAACTATGTACTGCACATTAAGATTTTCAATATTTAAGGGATACAGCAAATTGAAGTGCATTTCAAAATTACAATAGTGTATAGATATTTGTGGAGAACTATGAACATTTCAGTATTACAAAAATGTGCAGATGTTTGAATAAAGATTTTTATTGATGCTACACGTTGACAAATGAATTGAATTTCACAATAAGAAATTTACACCTAGCTTAACAGAAAACTATTTACACAGTAGCACAAAAGCAAGCGTCTATCCTCTAAGGAGAGGGGGTGGAGGTTGTGACCTCATTATGTATCCATATTTGTGTAAGCGTTTGCACAGAACGCATTTACTTTAAGTTTTTTTTCGTCCCCACACTCCTCGAAGAATTTTTCCATATCCTCCATCTCTTCAAAAATAAACAAAAAGTGATCCCTCAATTCGTCCCTGTCTTCACTGTCACTGGCCTCCAAGCCCTCACGCACAGCACTCTGATGACTTGGGCTCATGCGCAGAAAGGCTGGCTCTTGAAAATCCCCCTTGAGGCTGCTGTGGTTGTCCCGAAGCCACTGCAGTGCTGGTTTGAGGTCCCTAATGAAGGGGTGCTCCTTGAAGAACCAATAACAAAAAAGATTAACAGCAGCATGAATAACCTAATTAGTATTATGTTAAATGTGTTAATTAGTATTTAGTACACTTTGCATAGTGCCGCATACTATGACCTTACACATGACTGATGAGCAGCAATTTTTGCTGAAACTTATTTCAACTTAAAAGGATGAGGCATCCTAATATAAAAGGAGTATCACTAAAGTTTTTCATGGCTGGATCAGATGTCCTCTTTTTTCAAAACAGAATATGCTCACCCTGTATCTATACACATCACAATTACCTGGGTTGTCCTACTGCGAGGCAGTCTAACTACTGGCGTCAACCTTCCCTCCAGCAAGGCCTTCGACTCCTCCGTCCAGAAAGCGAATCGATGTCCATGCCTTAGTAATAGTCCCAAAATGTTAACACAGTTGTAGAACATTAATTGTGGACAAATGCCAACATGATTAGAGGGCAACATACCCTTCAATGCAGAACCTCTCCATCAATTGAACACACCACCACCTGCGGATGGCTGGCATGTCACTCTGCAAAGTACATGTATTGTTACAAAACAGAAAAGTAAGCATGTAACTTAGTAAAGTGACATTACTGCGAATTAAAAAGCTTACTTCTGTAAAGTCAAATGGTGTGTCCGTGCAAATGCTGAGGGCAGACTGAAAAATACAGGTAGTGGATGCAAGAAATTAAAAAATGCATTTTCTACACAATTCAATTTGAATTTCATTCATTTACCATAAGCATGAAGACGCCACAGGGGTTGGAGTTTGTTTGCACAGGAAAGTTCTGTAAAACACAATATATTCCTGATATTCATACCATACCATATCTATATTTTGATTCAATATTAACATTACGTGTCGCATTGAAGCAGTTACCTCAAAATCACTCCCAGTCTTTTCTTTCCAACCTCCATTGCTGATGCTGTTTGCCACTTGTCTAATATAAACATAAAAAACAAAGTCAAACAAGTGGATAACATAACAGGTTTATGAAAAAAAAAGTCAATTACCACATAATCCCACAGAACAGTGCCTAACCTGAAGATGGAAGCCACAGAACGGGGCTCCATGAACTGAATAAATAACAGCTTGAACAGCATGCCATAACCTGGACTGTCCAAAGAACAGGCCCAACTATTTTTTCTGTTTTCAACCTAAATATAGCCTGGTATGCTTCATCTCCGAAGCCACCTGGAAGAAGGGAATCCAGAAATAAAATCTCCTTCTTCAATGGTAGCAACGCCTGTAACAAACATTTACACAACATTGTAATAATTACATCACTTAAATATTAACAGACAAAATGCAATGTCTCTGAAACCATTGGCTGTACTCAACACATAGCATGTAGTGATCTGCCCGATCCTGCTGTCTGCTCCATGACGGAAACAAGACGGCATCCAATGAAGCCACATTGTCCTAATGTTATTGGAATAAATGCATTTCAGTTCTAATTTCTTGTAGTTGTACACGAATTGCAAACTTTATCAAGAAAGAAAACCCCAAAACTAACCGGCAGGCCAAGCAGGGGATTTCCTGTGTCTTTCCATGTTGGAACCACAAACATGTCCACAATGTGGACATTTTTACCCTGTAAGGAGATAAGTATCATTCTATAGATTAAATGACCCAAGACTTAAAAGGAATACTTCACCCTCAGGATGATTTGCCTTCATTTTCTAGCCACCCTCATGCTGATTAACACTCTGGAACATTTTTTTTTTTATATTAATCGTGCAGCCGGAGATGTAGGGAGGCTTTCGTTCTGCATACATTCCTTTACAGTGATGTTGTACGGTGCCCGGGGAAAAAGTTCCATAAAAACTTGTCAATATTCCTCGATACTGCTGGTTCATAGTAAACCAAGTGTCCTGAGTGGGTAGCATCCATAATCGACTGAAAATAACATAATTTAATATATTTTTAGAGCCCAAACCGTAGCATGTTGTACTTCCTGGATACGCGAGTAGTATGGAGTATGGAGAAATATTGCCAAGTTTTTATGTCCCTTTTCGAACAGGTGCCATTCAACATCAGTGTGCAGAAGTCTATGCAGAACGAAAACCTCCCCATATCTTTGGCTGCATGATATCAAAAAAGTGTTCCAGAGTGTTAATTAGCATTAGGCTGAAAAGAAAATAAAGGCACGTCATCCTGAGGCTGAAGTATTCCTTTACGTTATTTGTAATTAAAAAAAAGAACATTACATGTCTCTGAGCAGCCTCGAAAATAATCTTCAGGCAGGCATTTCCAATCTTAAGAATGTAAAAAATGAAGTTAGATATCCATGGTAGCTTAAATATTATGTAAATCAACAACATTTATTACTCACTTGAGAGTCCATCCACTGATTTTTTCCAAGAGACATAAACTCTTCACGGGTCAGGCACACAGTTCCATCTTTTATGATGAGCTCATTGGCTGGACGGGCCTTGTCCAGGACGTATTCCAGCTGAAAAACAACTTTATTCAGTGACAACTAAACCAAACAAATTGGCAATCAAATCTCATGTGGATTAAAAACCAAATCAAATCGGATTAAACTTGCCAATTCATGCTGAAGAGGACCCAATGTTTTTCTCCATTTTGGTCCACTGAAGGAGTAGAGGTGGCCATCTGCTTCTTCAGTGGGATGGTACTGGTGGTCATGGTGGAATGTCGCAATGGAGGGTTCCTGATCTGGGAGTCACAAATGTAGGTCAGTTACACAGATTAGAATTGGGATGGGATTGCAGCAATTTCCATGACTAAAACGAGAACTGTGTAAAGCTTGGAGACACTTACTCTCCAGACTGTAGTACGGCCTTAGCCGTGACACATTCTGCCTCTTTTTACTTCCATCACTTTTTAAGACAGTGGCAACACCTTTTGGGGTCATCCCAACCACTACATATGGTCCCTCATGCCGTGGAGAGAGGCCTTTCAGGGACATCTTCCTTGGATCCTGTGAGATAAGGACCTTATCTCCTACCTTGATTCTGAAGGGTTTAACTTTTTTCTTTCTGGCCTCATATCCCTTCTTTTGCCTGTTTTGGGCTTGGCGAATATTGTTCAGCACCTAAAAATATAAAGAATTACATTTATCACTTCCATGCCAACCACAGTTAGTATTATGTGCCTCTTGAAATAATACTAACCTTCTCATTTAGCTCAATCACATTTGACACATTGGCACCAATGGTGTCCTCTGGGTTTCCCACTTCAAAATGGTCTCCCCTTTCGCAGGCGTTCAAAACCTCTGGGAGGCGTGGATGCCGGTGAAACATCAAAAAGAATGGCGAATACTTTGTGGATGCCTGTAATTAATTGAGTAGATATTGATCTTAACATGTTTCACAAAATGTAGTTATGACACATCAAACCTACAAATATGAGCCTTCACCTGCACAGCTGTGTTGATGCCATACACGACTGCAGGGAGGTGCAGGTCCCAATCATCATGCGCTTCATTTACATATTTTCTTAATGCTCGCTTTACATTTTGATTGGTTCTTTCGTCCTTCACGGTACAGATTTTGAAAAAAACAAACAAACATTACTGCAATGTAAAAGTAGCCATCTAGTATACTTTGAATAAGGGATCAAAAATTACCTGGCCATTTGATTGGGGATGATATGCACTGGTCACTGAGTGCTTTATGTTGAGCATCTGGAATATGCTGTCATTTAGCTGTAAACAGGTCAGACACACACACACAACCATTTAAAAGAAACATAAAAACAATGTTCAAATTTTCTTAATGATGCAGCAATGTATAGTGTATATTGCATACTTATATTTATCATCGGTAAATAAGCCACTATACCTCATTCACAAACTCCCTGCCTTGGTCAGTGATAATTTTTCTGACCATACCATACATGTACATTTTCTGTACCAGGGCTGATGCCACCTCACTGGCGCTCTTTTCCTTTAGGGGCTCAGCCACCACCCACTTAGTGAATAGGTCTGTCATGGTCATCACATATTTGTGACCTCTGGGGGTTTCCATCAAGGGACCCACAAGGTCTAACCCCACAACCTCAAAGGGTTCATTGACCTAACATATGACAATAAGAAAAACAATTAAAAATCTTGTAAAATTCTGGGATTAATAATCAAACTTCCTGAAAGTCACAAAATTACCTTTATAGGATGCAAGGCTGGAACCTGG
Organism: Melanotaenia boesemani; assembly: GCF_017639745.1. NCBI lineage: Eukaryota > Metazoa > Chordata > Actinopteri > Atheriniformes > Melanotaeniidae > Melanotaenia > Melanotaenia boesemani. Next base: position 834,837 of record NC_055682.1, on the reverse strand, counting down.
GTCTTAATGGGGTCATTCAGTTGACACTGATGGCAACATCTCACCTAAGATATGAGGTATGTCAATAAAGCAAAGTAAGATATTCTCTGACTTTGCCCACAAATTTATCATAATCCTTTATTTTCGCTGTTTGAAACAGGTTTTATGGAAATCCCCTTTTATCCCCTGAACTGTGGGAACCCTGGTTTGATGTTTTACCCAGTTAGCCACATCCTCCGTCAAGGTACTCCAATAGTACCCGGCCACAACCCGGTCTCTGGTGCCTCTTTCACCAAGGTGGTTCCCGGTACCCGGTGCGTTGTGGCACTCAGCCAACACTGCCCGCTTCTCCTCCTCAGACATGACCACCATGCGCATGTACTGTTTCTTCGGTCCTATATAAAACAACCGGCCGTCTATTAAAAGAAAAAAGAAAGAACTTATTAAGGCCGTCTATCTTTTTTTTTTTTTTTTTAAACGTATCTCCTTGAATGAAGAAACCAGTTATTGTTCACTTCTTATACTCAAGCAATCATCACATACTAGCTAACTTTATATGAGACCGTTGTTAAATCATTGCATCCCTAACTAAATATACATAAAGTTTAGTTGGAACTTTGAAACATACAAACCCGTTGGTAATTCCATACATATTACATTTTTTTAACTTCACATCTCAGGACCAAAATATAACAAGTGCATAACCTGTTTGCAGCTAACTGTTAGCTTAAGGTACAAACCTTTCATTAAAAAGTTGTCAACAACACGCCGAATGTCGGCTTTTTCTGTTGGACCCAAGCTGGGATGAAACACGCCATCAGCCATGAAGGCTTGAACATTGTTGAAGAAGACAAATCCCCTCATCGCGAAGCTGCAAAAAGAGGCAAAAAAAGTTGTTCACCATAAGCTAAAAAGCGTCTACCACACAGATTTGACTAGACGGTGTTGCCGTATTTCAGCGTCCAAGATGGCCGCCGCGATGCGCATGCGCAGTCGACAAAAATACGAATCTGGCAGAAATACAGATCTGGCAGCCACATGTTGTCTTTAACTTTCTGGTGTCATGCACTTCCTATCATTCACTTCCTGTTGTCATTCATTTCCTGTTGTCATTAACTTCCTGTTGTCATTCACTTCCTGCTGTCATTCACTTCCTGTTATCATTCACTTCCTGCTGTCATTCACTTCCTGCTGTCATTCACTTCCTGTTATCATTCACTTCCTGTTGTCTTTAACTTTCTGGTGTCATGCACTTCCTATCATTCACTTCCTGTTGTCATTCATTTCCTGTTATCATTAACTTCCTGTTGTCATTCACTTCCTGCTGTCATTCACTGCCTGTTGTCTTTAACTTCCTAATGTCATTCACTTCCTGTTATCATTCACTTCCTGTTGTCTTTAACTTCCTGGTGTCATTAACTTCCTGTTGTTATTCACTTCCTGCTGTCATTCACTTCCTGTTGTCATTAACTCTCTGCTGTCATTCACTTCCTGCTGTCATTCATTTCCTGTTATCATTCACTTCCTGCTGTCATTCACTTCCCGTTATCATTCACTTCCTGTTGTCTTTAACTTCCTGTTATCATTCACTTCCTGTTGTCATTCACTTCCTGTTATCATTCACTTCCTGTTGTCTTTAACTTCCTGGTGTCATTCACTTCCTGTTGTCATTCACTTCCTGCTGTCATTTACTTCCTGTTGTTATTCACTTCCTGCTGTCATTCACTTCCTGTTATCATTCACTTCCTGTTGTCATTCACTTCCTGCTGTCATTCACTTCCTGTTGTCATTCACTTCCTGTTGTCATTAACTCTCTGCTGTCATTCACTTCCTGTTGTCATTAACTCTCTGCTGTCATTCACTTCCTGCTGTCATTCACTTCCTGCTGTCATTCACTCCCTGTTTTCATTCACTTCCTGCTGTCATTCACTTCCTGTTATCATTCACTTCCTGTTGTCATTCACTTCCTGTTATCATTCACTTCCTGCTGTCATTAACTTCCTGCTGTCATTCACTTCCTGCTGTCATTCACTTCCTGCTGTCATTCACTTCCTGCTATCATTCACTTCCTGTTGTCATTCACTTCCTGCTGTCATTCACTTCCTGCTGTCATTCACTTCCTGTTATCATTCACTTCCTGCTGTCATTCACTTCCTGTTATCATTCACTTCCTGCTGTCATTCACTTCCTGTTATCATTCACTTCCTGTTGTCATTCACTTCCTGTTATCATTCACTTCCTGTTGTCATTAACTCTCTGCTGTCATTCACTTCCTGCTGTCATTCACTTCCTGCTGTCATTCACTTCCTGTTATCATTCACTTCCTGCTGTCATTCACTTCCTGTTATCATTCACTTCCTGCTGTCATTCACTTCCTGTTATCATTCACTTCCTGTTGTCATTCACTTCCTGTTATCATTCACTTCCTGTTGTCATTAACTCTCTGCTGTCATTCACTTCCTGCTGTCATTCACTTCCTGCTGTCATTCACTTCCTGTTATCATTCACTTCCTGTTGTCTTTAACTTCCTGGTGTCATTCACTTCCTATCATTCACTTCCTGTTGTCATTCATTTCCTGTTATGATTAACTTCCTGTTGTCATTCACTTCCTGCTGTCATTCACGTCCTGTTATCATTAACTTCCTGTTGTCATTCACTTCCTGCTGTCATTCACTTCCTGCTGTCATTTACTTCCTGTTGTCATTTACTTCCTGCTGTCATTTACTTCCTGTTGTCATTCACTTCCTGCTGTCATTCACTTCCTGCTGTCATTTACTTCCTGTTGTCATTTACTTCCTGCTGTCATTTACTTCCTGCTGTCATTCACTTCCTGCTGTCATTCACTTCCTGTTATCATTCACTTCCTGCTGTCATTCACTTCCTGTTGTCATTAACTTCCTTAAAGCTCTCTGCACTTTATTACCGGAGACCCACCCAAGCGTCGCTGATGCCTCCTTCTTGTCAAACCATTGGGGTGAAAACATCAGTAGCTCTATGCTTTAATAGATGCCAGGAAAACTAGTAACTTTTCAGGTGATTTAGCTGCTGTCTTAAATATTGATGAGTCATTTGTGATAGTGGTGGATGTATATGGTTATACCTCAGCACCTCAAAATAAGCTACGGTAAGAAAAATGATCAGACGTGTTATCTGAATTTAACGCTTATATCCTACAGATTTGGTTTTACTAGGTGGTGACTGTAATCTTATTCCAAATGAATGGCAGGATAGATTTCCTTCCAGACACAATATCAATCAGTGGAATCCAATATTGAGAAGTTTTATTGATTCTAATCACTTAAATGATACATGGAGAGAGAAAAACCCTGGAAGCACCCAGTTTTCTTGGATCAAACCAAATGGGAGTAATAGGTCTAGGTTAGATTTATGGTTAGGTTATAGATGTGTTTCACATGTTTCAGTCTCCACTGCTCCGCTTACTGATCACACCCTTATAACGCTAAAACTTAATACTGAAAATAAAACAAAATTTCAAAAAGATTATTGGAAATTTAATGCTTGCCTTTGATGACGAATACGTTAACACTGTTAAAGAGTTTCTCCACAATATCTAAAACGATAAAACTGTTGGTAATTATTGAGTAGATGGGAATTCTCAATTACTTTTAGTAAAATGAAAAGTAAACAAAGGGAAATTGAAAGTAATTTGATTCTAAATAGAAACAACTGCTGTAATAAACATGTCATGACGAGAGCAGATGAAATAACTTTTTATCCTTACTCGCCCAGTTGGATGATTTGTATAAGAAAAAAACCCACAGCGCACACGTTAGAGCTTAGGCAAAATGGATCGAACAAGGTGAAAAAAGTGCGTCTTACTTTACAATCTGGAAAATGTTTTAATGTAAATCGAGGAATTTGTCAAGGTTGCCCAGTATCCCCCTTTGCTCTTCATCACTGTGACTGAGTTATTGGCAGTTTTTATGAAAAACAATCAGAACATTGCACCTTTAAACTTGATGGGAACTTCAGTCATTATAAGTTAATTAGCAGATGATGCAACTCTATTTCTAATCTCAATGTTCTCGAAAGCTTCTGGTTCAAAGTTGAATTTTACAAATTGTGAGTTATTGACAATTCATGATCACCCACCTGAAAACTTCTTTAACATCCCTGTTAGAAATTAAATTAAATATTTAGGAATTACAATCACAAAAGACATAAATAAAAAGAGATTCTAAACTTTGAAAATAATATACAAAAATCTAAAAAGATCTTAAACAGTCGGCTCCAAAGAGACTGGTCCATTTCTGGATGTATTCTGCTAAAAAATGGATGGTCTTTCATAATGAATCTACCCCTCACAGCTTATATATATCTAAAATATCTATAACAAAATAAATCAAAATCACTTTAATTACATTTGGAAAAATAAACATAATTATATTAGGAAGAATGATGCAGTTAATTAATTTGAGGAAGGATTGATTTTATATCAATGAATGGTTCTATCAAATTAAAATGGCTGCAATTATTCGTAAAGAAACTGGACAAATCTTGGTTTTAAATTCCTAAAGTAAAGTTTGAAAAGTTTGGAGGAATTTAATTCTTACAAAAACGTGATTTTGAAATTTCTAAATTACCAATTAAATGATCAGACTTTCACAAACAGGTTCGCCAGTACTGGAAAATGATCTTTAAACACTTCAGTTTGGAACAATAAGTGTATTTTAATAAACAGAAAATCAATTTTCTATAAAGACTGGATGGACAAAGGAATTTGGACCACATTACATTTACTAGATACCGATGGAAATCCTTTATCATACAACAAGTTTACTGAGAAATATGAGTTCTAAAAAGTACTGAAAGCTGTCCGTTCGGCAATGATCCAGATGGCTAAAGAGGTTTTAACTCATTCCTCTTATATAATCAGGAAAACATCATTCATAATTGAAGGATGTCTATTTATGGACAAGAAATATAACAACAAATTTTTAAGGACAAATCTCACTAAACATCACTTTCCATCTAACAAGGAAACTCTTTTTTAAAGATTATAACCCAAAATTTATGGTTCATTATCTTTTCCAATTAACTTCCTGCTCGACCATCTGTGTCTATCTACTGTCTGACTTCATGGTCAGACGAGAACTTTGTGAGTCATCATGCCGAACTATAAAAGCAGCGTAGCCTCAAGGTCGTCACCATAGCGACTGCAAGGATGGACGATCTCGTGGTATTTGCTTCGTCATTGCGGATTCCCGTTTTTCTTCAGGATGATGTCGTTGTGCAGCAAGGCTGGAGTTCCTTCAGTGATGGTTCAGTGATTAACTTTGTGGTCAGTAGCCTTCGTAGCTGCTGACCAACGTGGGCAAATGATGGACTCGTCCAAGTCTGATCTGAAATGGACAGGCCCAGATCCTGACCCAGTAGAGATGCTATGACCTGGAGAAAGTCCTCCACTAAACACATCCAGGGAATGTGAGCTAAACCAGTTCTGTCTGGAAGAACAGGCTGGACATTCTGATCCAGTTCCTGCTGGAACAAGGAGATTCACCTGGTCCAGATCTGATCCAGTTCCTGCTGGAACAAGGAGGTTTTCCTGGTCCAGATCTGATCCAGTTCCTGCTGGAACAAGGAGATTCACCTGGTCCAGATCTGATCCAGTTCCTGCTGGAACAAGGAGGTTCTCCTGGTCCAGATCTGATCCCGTTCCTGCTGGAACAAGGAGGTTCTCCTGGTCCAGATCTGATCCAGTTCCTGCTGGAACAAGGAGGTTCTCCTGGTCTTTGTTGCTGGTAAATGGTCATCCTCACATTTACTAAACTTTAATGCCAACAGCCTGACAATAACATGCCAGGTTTAGTAATTCAGAGCCAATAAAAGAAATGGGAACAGTTATCTGGATGTAGTAGAAATAAATGCAGGCTACAACCTGGCCCTTCAGTACTGACCTAGGACAGGATCTGATGGATCCAGATCTGTGCTGTGGGCTCCATTACTTTCACTTCTGTTCCTTCTTATAGTTTATTTATGTGTTGAGGGTGTGAAAGGCAGCTAGAAACACAACGTATTATTATTATTATTATTATTATTATTATTATTATTATTATTATTATTATTATTATTATTATTATTATGGATGACATGAGGAAAAGCAGGAACACACCAGTAAGTCCTGGTATTGTGGATCTTTGAATGAAACAAAACCAGATTATAGAGAATGGTGAAATTATTGTATGTGTTATGTTGACATGAGCTCCAGTTCTGCTTCATATTTATCTCGGTGTGATAACTTGGAGGCTGCTCTGCTGAAGCAGCCAAAGATCAGCCTGTCCAGGTTTAGTAAAGATGAGCTGCAACATGAAACACCAAGACTGTTAGAAACCATGCTGGAGCCTGTTAATGACACAGAAACAGATTTCTTACTGGGAGCGTTGCACGGAAGTCCCGGCAGAAAACCGGAGGTTGAACCTGTCGTCATCGGAGGCGGGTCCACAAGCTGCAGTTCGTAGCTCTTTCTTTTACCTTGTCTTGTCCAGCATGGTGGCGGCAGAATGATGGTCTGGCTGCTGTGTTATACCAAACAAATTTGCTTTGCCAAGGGGAGCTTTACGGGTATAAGACTGCTCTTGATAATCTGATTTTATTTATTTTTATTTTTTTAATCTTGCTGGACCCAACCAGAGGGGAGAGAAGAAAAGAAGAATAATGAAGAAAAATAAAAAGGAAAGTAGAAAAAAGGAAGAGAAGACAAAGATCCAGCAGATAGAAGTGTCAATCCAACCTAACACCAACCATCTGCTACACCTGTACAGAAACACAACAGAGAATTTCCTACAGCTTTTACAGGTAAACTAAAAAATAACCCAGACGATCAGCAACCATCCTGGAGCACAAACCCAAGCCACCCCATCACGAAGACCCCAGTCAACCCCGCCAGGCACCAGCCATCCAGGCCCCCAAGAACCCAGAGAGAGAGCGGGGAAGGAGAGGGGTCCAGGGATGTAAGTCCAAAGAACTTTCCTCCAGAAGGTGAGCCGCTGGTGGCAGTAGGCACCCCCGTTCCATATCCTTCCAGATGTGAAAGACAAGCTTGCTGATACCATTGATATTGTTCATCGTCTGGGAAAAAAGCAACAGGTTACAAGAGATGACAGAAGATCCAGGGAGATTATTCTGAAATTCTCATCACGTGTCTGCAGGGATGCAGTGTTGAAGGCTAACCCAACCCAACGGCTGCGGTTCAAAGAGGACTTTCCCAAGGGTGGTGCGGATTCCCGTTTTCTTCATGACGATGTCATTGTGCAGCGTGGCTGGAATTCCTTCAGTGATGGTTCAGGGATTAACTGTGTGGTCAGTAGCCTTTGTAGCTGCTGACCAACGTGGGCAAATGATGTGCAGAGGCTCGTCCTGCCAGGAAAACAGCCAAAAGCTTTCATTGCAGGAGAAGGTGAAATAAAACTTATGGACTAGGAAAGGCAGTTTTATCTGTACGTCACATTTCATGTACAAGACAAAGTGCTTTAAATAAAACATTAAAAGCATCACAGCAGCAGCAGGAAGGAGTAAAAAGAGCATTAAGAACAAACTTTAAAAGAAATAAAATAAATTAAATAAAAACATAAAGCTAAAATAAACTGGATAAAAAGCCAGAATTAAAATTCCAGTTTGGGGAATTAACAGTTGTTCTGATAAAAAGCAGCAAATAGAAAAGTTTTAACCCTGATGTAAAACTGCTGAGTCAGCAGACCTGCAGGTTTCTGGGAGTTTGTTCCACATGTGAGGAGCATACAAGCTGAACGCTGCCTCTCCATGTTTAGTTCTGACTCTGGGAACAGAAAGTAGGCCTGACCCTGATGACCTGAGGGATCTGGTTGCTCCATAACCAGCTAGAAGGTCCTGAATGGGTTCTGGTCCTGAACCATTCAGGTCTTTGTAAACTAGCAGCAGGAAGCCAGTGTAAAGATCTGAGGACTGGAGTTCTAAGATCTACTTTCCTGGTCTTAGTGAGGATGGAGTTCTAGGATCTACTTTCCTGGTCTTAGTGAGGACTGGAGTTCTAGGATCTACTTTCCTGGTCTTAGTGAGGACTGGAGTTCTAGGATCTACGTTCCTGGTCTTAGTGAGGACTGGAGGTCTAGGATCTACCTTCCTGGTCTTAGTGAGGACTAGAGTTCTAGGATCTATGTTCCTGGTCTTAGTGAGGACTGGAGTTCTAGGATCTACTTTCCTGGTCTTAGTGAGGACTGGAGGTCTAGGATCTACCTTCCTGGTCTTAGTGAGGACTGGAGGTCTAGGATCTACTTTCCTGGTCTTAGTGAGGACTGGAGTTCTAGGATCTACTTTCCTGGTCTTAGTGAGGACTGGAGTTCTAGGATCTACGTTCCTGGTCTTAGTGAGGACTGGAGGTCTAGGATCTACCTTCCTGGTCTTAGTGAGGACTAGAGTTCTAGGATCTACCTTCCTGGTCTTAGTGAGGACTGGAGTTCTAGGATCTACTTTCCTGGTCTTAGTGAGGACTGGAGGTCTAGGATCTACTTTCCTGGTCTTAGTGAGGACTGGAGTTCTAGGATCTACTTTCCTGGTCTTAGTGAGGACTGGAGTTCTAGGATCTACCTTCCTGGTCTTAGTGAGGACTGGAGTTCTAGGATCTACCTTCCTGGTCTTAGTGAGGACTGGAGTTCTAGGATCTACTTTCCTGGTCTTAGTGAGGACTGGAGTTCTAGGATCTACTTTCCTGGTCTTAGTGAGGACTGGAGTTCTAGGATCTACTTTCCTGGTCTTAGTGAGGACTAGAGTTCTAGGATCTACCTTCCTGGTCTTAGTGAGGATGGAGTTCTAGGATCTACCTTCCTGGTCTTAGTGAGGACTGAAGTTCTAGGATCTACCTTCCTGGTCTTAGTGAGGACTGGAGTTCTAGGATCTACTTTCCTTGTGTTAGTGATGACTGGAGGTCTAGGATCTACCTTCCTGGTCTTAGTGAGGACTGGAGTTCTAGGATCTACCTTCCTGGTCTTAGTGAGGACTGGAGGTCTAGGATCTACTTTCCTGGTCTTAGTGAGGATGGAGTTCTAGGATCTACTTTCCTGGTCTTAGTGAGGACTGGAGTTCTAGGATCTACGTTCCTGGTCTTAGTGAGGACTGGAGTTCTAGGATCTACTTTCCTGGTCTTAGTGAGGACTGGAGTTCTAGGATCTACTTTCCTGGTCTTAGTGAGGACTGGAGTTCTAGGATCTACGTTCCTGGTCTTAGTGAGGACTGGAGTTCTAGGATCTACTTTCCTGGTCTTAGTGAGGACTGGAGTTCTAGGATCTACTGTCCTGGTCTTAGTGAGGACTGGAGTTCTAGGATCTATGTTCCTGGTCTTAGTGAGGACTGGAGTTCTAGGATCTATGTTCCTGGTCTTAGTGAGGACTGGAGTTCTAGGATCTATGTTCCTGGTCTTAGTGAGGACTGGAGTTCTAGGATCTACTGTCCTGGTCTTAGTGAGGACTGGAGTTCTAGGATCTATGTTCCTGGTCTTAGTGAGGACTGGAATTCTAGGATCTACTTTCCTGGTCTTAGTGAGGACTGGAGGTCTAGGATCTACTTTCCTGGTCTTAGTGAGGACTGGAGGTCTAGGATCTACTTTCCTGGTCTTAGTGAGGACTGGAGGTCTAGGATCTACTTTCCTGGTCTTAGTGAGGACTGGAGTTCTAGGATCTACTTTCCTGGTCTTAGTGAGGACTGGAGTTCTAGGATCTACGTTCCTGGTCTTAGTGAGGACTGGAGGTCTAGGATCTACCTTCCTGGTCTTAGTGAGGACTAGAGTTCTAGGATCTACCTTCCTGGTCTTAGTGAGGACTGGAGTTCTAGGATCTACTTTCCTGGTCTTAGTGAGGACTGGAGTTCTAGGATCTACTTTCCTGGTCTTAGTGAGGACTGGAGGTCTAGGATCTACTTTCCTGGTCTTAGTGAGGACTGGAGTTCTAGGATCTACTTTCCTGGTCTTAGTGAGGACTGGAGTTCTAGGATCTACTTTCCTGGTCTTAGTGAGGACTGGAGTTCTAGGATCTACTTTCCTGGTCTTAGTGAGGACTAGAGTTCTAGGATCTACCTTCCTGGTCTTAGTGAGGATGGAGTTCTAGGATCTACCTTCCTGGTCTTAGTGAGGACTGAAGTTCTAGGATCTACCTTCCTGGTCTTAGTGAGGACTGGAGTTCTAGGATCTACTTTCCTTGTGTTAGTGATGACTGGAGGTCTAGGATCTACCTTCCTGGTCTTAGTGAGGACTGGAGTTCTAGGATCTACCTTCCTGGTCTTAGTGAGGACTGGAGGTCTAGGATCTACTTTCCTGGTCTTAGTGAGGATGGAGTTCTAGGATCTACTTTCCTGGTCTTAGTGAGGACTGGAGTTCTAGGATCTACGTTCCTGGTCTTAGTGAGGACTGGAGTTCTAGGATCTACTTTCCTGGTCTTAGTGAGGACTGGAGTTCTAGGATCTACTTTCCTGGTCTTAGTGAGGACTGGAGTTCTAGGATCTACGTTCCTGGTCTTAGTGAGGACTGGAGTTCTAGGATCTACTTTCCTGGTCTTAGTGAGGACTGGAGTTCTAGGATCTACTGTCCTGGTCTTAGTGAGGACTGGAGTTCTAGGATCTATGTTCCTGGTCTTAGTGAGGACTGGAGTTCTAGGATCTATGTTCCTGGTCTTAGTGAGGACTGGAGTTCTAGGATCTATGTTCCTGGTCTTAGTGAGGACTGGAGTTCTAGGATCTACTGTCCTGGTCTTAGTGAGGACTGGAGTTCTAGGATCTATGTTCCTGGTCTTAGTGAGGACTGGAATTCTAGGATCTACTTTCCTGGTCTTAGTGAGGACTGGAGGTCTAGGATCTACTTTCCTGGTCTTAGTGATGACTGGAGTTCTAGGATCTATGTTCCTGGTCTTAGTGAGGATGGAGTTCTAGGATCTACTTTCCTGGTCTTAGTGAGGATGGAGTTCTAGGATCTACGTTCCTGGTCTTAGTGAGGACTGGAGTTCTAGGATCTACTTTCCTGGTCTAGTGAGGACTGGAGTTCTAGGATCTATGTTCCTGGTCTTAGTGAGGACTGGAGTTCTAGGATCTATGTTCCTGGTCTTAGTGAGGACTGGAGTTCTAGGATCTATGTTCCTGGTCTTAGTGAGGACTGGAGCAGCAGCGTTCTGGACTAACTGCAGGTGTCTGATGGACTTTTTAGGGAGACCTGTGAGGACAGCATTACAGTAGTCCAGTCTACTAAAGATAAATACATGGACCAGTTTTTTTTAAATCCTGCTGAGTCACCAGTCCTTTAATCCTCCAGATGTTCTTTAAGTGAAAACAGGCCGACTTCACAGCTGTCTTATGCTGGGCTTACTTCAGAAGACTTTGAAAAGATTTGCAAAAGACTAGAAAACCACCAGCTCACATCTAAAGACAAATGTTTAAAGTATAAATGTGATTCTTTCAGCATTTCTTGCGACATGTTGGACAGCTGGTATGGAACAGGGCTGATCTGCCCACAGCAAAGCAAACAAGGGGAGAGTTTTCAGGGAATTACACATCATCTTTATTAAGTGTGGCTTTGCATCTCCACCAGGTGTCACACCGACTCTTCAGCATCTGGAGGATGAATGAGTTTCTATTCTTCTCTCATTTGTTAGACCATGATACTGTAACAGAAATGATCCACAGCAGATGTTTACTTCTTAAAATCTGCTCCTCTTCCTGGATGCTCCACCGACGACGTTTCATCACCGCTTCTTCTTCCTATTTTTTTTTTTTTTTTGTTCGTTTTGGCCGGTGTTCTGTCAGGATTCCTGTTTCTGCTTTTGTCAGAGCTCATCTGTTGGTTGTTCATTGTGTTTTGTCACAGCGACTGCAGACCAGGACTAGAGAAAGACTGACATGAGACAGCGCAGATTACAGCTTGACCCTAACGATGGAGATGACGGGGGCGCTGGGACTCCAGTAAGACTCCTAGATTTACTAAAGACTTCAGTTTTTAGTCTGTGACCATGAAAATTATTTGTTGTAAGCCCAGTATTAATACTGCTAAAATCCAGGTCTGAGTCCAGGACTACTCCCAGGTTTCTGGCTTGGTTGGTAGTTTTGAACTTTGCTGTTTGAAGCTGAAAACTAACTTTGAGCTGAAGTCTGGAGGGGTCACTTCTATAAGAACAAGCATCTTTTTCTCTGTCTGACCAGCTTTCTGGTAAAAACAGGAAATTAACTTTGTGCTTTGTAATAAAATCATTGATTAAAATGTTTTTCCAGCCAAGATCTGACATTTAGCAAAGCTAGCTTCAGTGTGCTAAAACATTACCTGTGCAGGTGTTGTTCTGGGCAGGCTGAGGCTGATGAGGAACGAACACAAGATGTAATAAATTTATAGAATTTATTCGGTGAATCTGGCTTCTCCGAACAGCCCAGCTTATCCTGGACAGAACCATGAGTACCTACATAGCTGCAGCCTGGACCAGCTCAGATCCATCAGATGCTGGTTGTTATCAGGCTGGAGACAGATGAGGAGCTTGGTTCCGTCCTGGAGGGAGGGGAGGCCGGCGCTGGGGCTGGGACGACTGGTCAGAGCTCACTGGGGAACTGGTGGGGGAGGATGAAGTGGGATGGTTTGGGGTGAAAAGATGGGACTGGGACATAGGGTCAGTTTGGTCGCCATAGTGACCAGCTCCTCCATCTGGGAGGTAAAGTCCAGGAGGGGTGGGGAGGATGGGGAGAGGGAGGGTGACCTGGATGGAGTATGAAGAGATGAAGGGGATGGGTCCTCGCTGGGAGCTTTGGGGGTTTCTTCAGGAGGTTTTTCCTCAGGTTTCCTCTAGACTCATCACGTTGTTCTGGGCTCTCTTGTCTGTTGTCCTTGTCCGAGGGAACAGAGTCTGAAAATAAACCAGGTTGGAGGTGAACAGCTTCACTCCTGACTTGTTCAGCCAGAATCCATCTGTCTTAAAAAAGTGCCTGCGGTCCCAGAAGAAGCTGAACTTGTCTAGAAATGAACTGGATGTGGTACATGCAGCTGACAGCCATCATTTTTGTCCATTTTTGGACGGTGGGAGGAAGCCAGAGAACCCACACATACACAAGGAGAACATGCAAACTCCACACAGAAAGGCCACAGTTCCATTACATTCACCTACCAAAGACTGTAGGTTCTTGAGACAAATTAGATGAGCTACATAAAATCAGAGGTTTTTAGTGGCCAGAGCATCACAAGCAGATGGCATCTTATTCTTCAAACTGGAAAGATCAAGAGCCAAGTAAAAAACTGGATCTGACAGCAAAGGGATATTTCCAAACCATGTTTTCATTATTTCTCTACTTTATACAAAACTCAGTTTGATAGTGATGCACTTTTAATTTCTCACAATATTTAGGAAAATGAGCTCAGATTTAGTTGTTTTCCAGTTCCAGTAAAATCTAAACCTCAAGGCCATAAAACACCCGGCCAGTGACAGCATCATCCCGGAGCTGGAAGATATTTTCTGAACCAGCTTTTCTCTTGAATGTCTTTTCTAAAAGTCTTACAAACTAAAAAAAAAAAAAAAAAACACAGAATTAATACTGAAAACGTGCCTCATAATAACTATAAACTGTTTGCCACAGTTTTTTTTCCCCAGAGATTACAGATGGAAATCATTTGGTTTTATTAATGATAGACATCATTAGGCGAGGCAGTTTATTTGTACACGTTTCATATACAGGACAAGTCAAAGTGCTTTACATAAAACAAAAGCATTACAGATATTAAGAAATAGTAAAAGGCAGCAACACAAAGCAAGAATCACAATAAAATAATAAATTACATTAAAATGACTAAAAACAAGACAAGTTAAAAAGTTACCATGTAGATTTCATGCATAGACATGAGAAAAGAAAAGTTTTAACCTGGATTTAAAAATGTCTGCATTTGGTGAAAGTTTAATCTCCGCTGGCAGTTTGCAGAGATGGGAGTAAGTCACTCATGTATAGGGGTGCAACGGATCATGACTGAACCGTGAGCCGTACGGATCACTAGCCACGGTTCGGATCACATGTGTACCGCGGATTGGGTGTGTTTTATTCTGGAAGGCGTTGATTGGTTGATAATTTAAAAAAAAAAAGCCAGGTGTACGTTCACGCGAACAAGATGGTTTGCCCATGTCAAAGCGCAGTGTGTTAGCAAGCATGGCAAGCGGACGACCAGGAGAGCAAGAACTAGAGAGGCCCCGGCATCATTTAAATCAGTTGTATGGGAGCACTTTGCCTTTCCGGTCAACTATAATGATGATGGGAGAAGGTTGGTGGACAAAACTGTTACGGTGTGTCGGCACTGTGGCATGAGAAAGTCATACGAGCATGGCAATACATCTAGCATGATCACGCACATGAAGCGACATCACCAGGGTGTGTCACTCACAACGACGACGGAAAAAAAGGCAACACGGCAGCTAATCACCGGTGCATTTCAGCAGCCTTTCCCTGTAACATCACAGCGGTTTAAAAATATTACAAAATCCATCGGAGTGTTTATAGCGGCAGATACAGTATGAGGCCATACTCCCTCGTGGAGAACAAAGGATTTAAATATATGGTCAAAGAACTTGAGCCACGGTACGAAATCCCCTCACGCACACACTTTAGCACAAAGATCGTTCCAGAACTTAATGAGCAGGAAAAGAACAGAGTAGTAGAGGAATTATCTAGTGCATCATTCGTTGCTCTCACCACAGACGGGTGGACGTCCAGAGCTACAGAAAGCTACGTGACGGTGACTGCTCACTTTATCACACCGGAGTGGGAGATGAGAAGCCCAGTGTTGCAGACACGCCCTCTCTAAGAGAGTCACACCAGCACCAATCCAGCGCAGGTACTGACAGGAGCAGAAGCAGAATGGAAGTTAGAGAGGCCCAACATTCCAGTCACCACAGATAATGCTAGAAACCAAATTAATGCAGTATATGAGGCTGGATTGGGCCCTCAAGTAGGATGCTTTGCACATGTCATCAATTTAGCATCCCAAAGGGGAATCAGAGTGAACCAGGTGGAACGTCTACTCAGGAGAGTCAGAAAGGTGGTTGAATATTTCCACCGTAGCTCAACAGCAGCTCATTTGCTTAAGACCAAGCAAAAAATGCTACAGCTGCCCACCCACAAGCTCATACATGATGTGCCAACAAGGTGGAATTCCACTTATGACATGTTAGAGCGTTATCTTGAACAGCAGGCAGCTATATTCTCAGCGCTTACTGACAAAGTCCTGAAAAAAAAAATATCAGAGATATTGTTACCGTGTCTGAAGATGATGTGAAAGTGGCAGAGGAGGTTCTCCAGGTACTCAAACCCCTCAAAATGGTCACATCCCTATTGAGCACTGAGTCAGCACCGTCTGTGTCCATGATCCTACCCTTGAAATCAAGGATTTTACAATCCTTGACCCCAAGTGAGGAAGACTGCACCATCACCAGAGATGTCAAGGCTGCCATTAAAGAGGACCTGGAGCCCAGATACACTGATCCCGCTAATCTACAGGACTACCTTCATAGATCAACTGCATTGGACCCAAGGTTCACGACCCTATCCCACCTCAATCCTTCCCTGCACCTCACAACTTACTCTGACCTCACCGCTGAGGTTGTGGCCAGTCTCGGCACTGAAGTGGACTGTGATGATGAGGTAAAAAAATATGAATGAATTACCTGAATAGTGTACTGCAGTCTAGTCTTGGCTCTTTTGCTTTGAGAAATTATATAATTTAAATATGCAGATTAATCTGTTCTAATAAATGTTATTGATACAATTATATTTATACAAAATCTGAAATATTCAAATAACACAATCAATTAAATGGATCAAATCATTGTTTCTACAGGGTCAAGCCAGTGCACAGTCAGGAGAACACTTGGACACATCTCCTCCACAAAAAAAGTCAGCCATGAAGGAGCTTTTTGGGGAGACCTTTGCAAACAAGGTAACAACCAAGACATTTGCCACTACAGTAGAAGAGGAGGTGGCATCCTACCAGGCAGCAGCTGGCGTTCCAGTGGATGGGGATCCACTGGCATGGTGGAAAAGAAATGAGTGCAATTACCCTCATGTAGCCAGGATGGCAAGGCGCTACCTCGCTGTGCCTGCTACGTCTGTCCCCAGTGAGACGGTGTTTTCAGCAGCAGGGGACATAGTGTCTGCAAAGAGGTCTACACTTTCCCCAGACAATGCAGACATCCTTATATTTTTGAAAAAGAATTTGAAGTTGTAAATTCAGGTATGCCTTGCTGTCTTTTACCTTTTTCTTTACTTTTTTCACAATGCAATGGCCCATATTGCACTTTGTTTTTCTATATGGACGTCTTGAGTTCAAAGATGTCATTAGTGTTTTGTTTTTCTAAATAGGCCTACTCAATGGGCAAATGTTTTGAAGTGTTTTATATTTATATGTGTATATGTTTTGAAGTATTACATATATGTTTTAAAACATATATGTTTTGAAGTGTTTTTTGTTTTTCCTTTTTACTGATCCGAACTGTGAGTTTTGTGATCCGTTGCACCCCTACTCATGTGCAAGTCACAAGTAAGCACCAAGTCTTCACCTTCAAGTTACAAGCAAGTCTAAGTCAATTTTTATGAGAACCAAGCAAGTCAAGTCAAGTCACTGCTTTTGGTCTGCAAGTCGTGTCAAGTCAGACATTTAATTAGCCCAGTTTTACAGATTAAAAGTTTAAAGACAAAAGTCTTAAACTGTGGGACTTTATTATTATATATTTGCCAACAAACAATTTGTAGGACCACACAGAGCTAAGTTTTTTAAAATAAAAATATAAAAAATAAATAAATGAAATAATAAATAAAAAGTAGTATTCCTGTCATTATTGCTTGACCATTTAAGTCACTTGATAAACAAGCACAGAAACACATGGATAAAAAACAGCATCACCCCTGTCATATACTTAGCAAATACAGGATGTTAAATTTTGAAACGAAAACTAGCTTATGTGTCTGTTTTTCAAGATTATGCAAAACTGCACCCTAAGCACTTTGTTTAGATGACCTCTGAAAAAAAAATAGCAGCAAGACCAACCTATAGGGGGCAGTGCAGTCTTCAAAATCATAAAATAACTTTCATAAAGCGATTAAGTCCCCACACATCTGAAAACATACCAACTTTTGTAAGTGAGGTAAAAAGTAAGGTATCGGTGGGCCAACAATATCAATACTGAGCAATATTTTGTTCTTGTTTTCTTTTCTTGTACTCGAACATGCATACTGTATATTTGTGTTGTTTCGTGGTATATTTTCTGAACACATTCCCTACCAAACAAAGCCTGAACTGACAAACAACAACAACCTTCAAGTTATACTTAAGGCCTATTATTAGACTGTGCACATACATAAGTGGAACTACAAACAGATATCACGCAACATTTCTTCCTATTAAATGAATAAATCCAATCACAGTGCATTGCATTTGCAAAAAATTAAATTGGACAGAACTTTGTCTCTCATTTGTGAGCGATGTGGTCGCATTATCACCCCTCCATGGCTGAATACACGCTCAACTGGTGCACTTGATGCAGGGATTGCCAGAACTGTGGCTGCCACCTTGAACAAAGAGGGTAGTATGTGCCTGTTCATGGCCCAAAAATGAAGGGAGTTCTGTCCATCACAAATATCCAAATAGTGGTTCAGTTGAATTAGAGGACTGGAACATGAATCTCGTTTCTGTTTCTTGCGGTAGGCTGTAAACAGTCCAGACTGAAGCTCTGCTTCTGACTCTGTTACTTGGTCCTCCTGCTGCTGGGTAGGGGGAGGAGATGGGGTAGCCTTGTATGCCTCTTGAATAATCAAGTCTGAAAAGCACAAAACAGAAATCACAAACTGTTTTAAACACTGAGTACAAACAGCACATCATTGCACAAGTTACCCATTAATCTATATACTAAAATAATCAATCTAATTCACAGTCCAAATCTGTTACATTGAAGTTTACCTTTAATCATGGTAGACACAGCCTCTTTGGTCTTTTCAGGTGCCATAACATCATGGATTAGCCACATGGTGCCAAAAGAAGGATCCAGTAGAGCGGCTTTGAGGTATAGAGGGTCAGAGAAAGGTAGTGGTGGCCCACTCTCACCATCTTCCATCTTTACATTAATGAAGATCCCTCTGAATCTTTTTTTAGGGATGTTTGCAGGCTACAGATAAAGCCCCACAGGTAGCAGACTTTCTCTTTTTCATTTTCCAGGTGGTGATTAAGTGAAAGTACACAGGGAACCACAGCACCAATTTTTCTCCTTGTGTGAGATCTGTGGCTTCTGCAAAGGGCTGCAAGACACGCACAAGTTCTTGCAATTGATTCCACTCTCTTGCTGTAAATACAATCTCTTTGTGTCCCACATTTGCAAGAAGGGTACACAGTTTTTGGTTGTCACAGCTGATTACTGCTTTCAGTTGCCTGAGCGTAGAATTCCAGCGCGTGGTAACAGAGGCTGGGATTCCGCGCTGTCCAAACTCCATCTCAAAGTTCTCCTTGAAAGAAGTACTTGCGTGTAGCAAAGAGCTTAACCTGGAGGATTTTGACAGAGCTGCACTATCTAATTTTGTCTCCTTTAGGCCATCTCCTACAACTAATTGTAGAGTGTGTGCAAAACATTGGAGCCGTGTCTGAGTTTTGGCATTTAAAGACTTTTCAACCAAGTCTTGCTCCTCAACTGCCAGGTCATTCCAAATGTCATTTCTCCTGGTCCTGGAAAGCACACGGTGAATGCTTTTTTCATGTTAGCGGCATTATCACAGATAATGTGCTCAACTTTTTTCTTGATTTGGTACTTTTCACATATTTGCTCAAAATCTTCACAAATCCTCTCTCCAGTATGGGAACCTTTGAAGCGTTTGCAGGCAAGCAACGGTGATTTTAACTGCAAACTGTCATCTTCTATGTTGAGCCAGTGCGCTGTGACTCCTAAAAAGCCTCTCATTTTACGGTCTGACCAAATGTCTACAGTTATTGACAAATTGTCAGCCTTTGCAAGCTCATTTTTTAACTTTAACTGCCTTTCCATCACTAGATCATCCAGCTTTGATGTAATGGTTTTTCGACAAACAGGTGAGTACTTATTGTCTATAACTGACAAAAAGTGATGAAAGCTTTTGTGCTCTATTATAGACAATGGCATATTGCAGTTTATAATCAGGTCTGACAATATAGAATTTGTTATGGCTCTCTGTTGAGGGTGACTACTGTAGAGTGGAATAGTGCGTGACTCAATAAACTGGGATATCTGAGGCTGCTGTGAGTCAAATGTTTTGGTGTTGATGTATTCTTCATATCTAAAGAAAGAGAGAAAACAAGACAGAATACTTAATTGCAGTAAATATTTAATAATTTACCACAAACTGTATAAATAACTGCTTTCATGAATTACTGGCCTTCTGTAGGCTATTGAGAGACAAGAAAATAATTACTGAAGAAAATGCCTGGTCCATAGAGTATCATTATATTTTATATTTTTATAAGTAAACAGTTATATAAACAGCTGAGAAATTAATGTTATACCCCAGCTTAAGTTTTTACCCACTTTTAACAACAAAAAATAAAAATATTGTAAGATAATTATCATTATAATTTATGTAAAACATTGTGGCTAAAAGTGAGATAATAATCTAGGATATCTATCTAGGAGCACATTAATTCTGAATTTGTGATCATTAAAACACAACAACCTTTACTGTTTGTCCACTTTTATGGGGATTTTATAGATTAAATATAACATAAGATAATGCATTAATACTGTATTTATTCTTAAAAAGTAATAATAGAAATGGTATTAATCTGTGTTTGCAAGAACACAAGAAAGAATGTGAGCGTTTAATGTTTAGCGGGATCTGCATCAGCTAGAAGCTTGGGTTCAGATCAGCCTCTAAATCAGTGCCGGCCGGTTTATAACTTTTAATCTTAACAAAAAGCACATATAGACCACGCTATGGACACGGCCCCGCACTGCGCCACACCCCACATCCCTCTCGTGGCCTCACCTCGTCGGCAGCAGTTGTACGCTCAGCCAGACTCAACGAGACCTGGCGAGACACACGGGAAAGTAAACGTTATGGCGCTGTCTACGTTGATAGCTGCAATTAACATTAAGACTGGACGTTCAAAGACTCCAAAGTGAAAGCACTGCCTCATTTAAATCTGTCAAAATGACAAACTAGGTAGCCTACCTCCCAGCCAAAAAAACAAATCAGACAAAAAGACCTCGGTATAATCTCTTCTGCTTCCCACCGTATAAAACACTCACACAACTAGCGTACTTTTAAGCCTGTAAAACGTTAGCGTTAGCTAAAGACTGAGCAACCCCGGTACTTACTTTTCTTTGTGGCATTTGAAGTGTCGAATGAAATTCAACGTAGTTGTCATTGTATCGCGTAGCTTGACTCGGCAGACCTTACAAACCGCCGTTCTTTTTTTGTTGGTGCATACATATTCGCTGAAGCCAAACTTGACAATACGTGGAGCTACTGTTGTGCCCTCCATGTTGGTCAATGTTCTGCCAGATTGCGCCAAAGTGAGCACATGCGCAATATAGGAAAATAAAGCAGGCAAAAGCCGACTTGATAAAACAAAGCACACAATTATATCCTGAATATTTGAAAAATACAACAAAATGTTAAACCAAAAATAAATAATTTCAAGTCATTCAGCTCAAGTCCGAGTCAAGTCTAAAGTCATGAAGAGCAAGTCAAAGTCAAGTAGAGTCTTTTTGGAACATTTGTCAAGCAAGTCACAAGTCCTAAAAATAGCGACTCGAGTCCGACTCGAGTCAAGTCATGTGACTCGAGTCTCCCATCTCTGGCAGTTTGTTCCACTTGTTTGCAGCAGAACAGCTAAATGCTGCTTCTCCATGTTTAGTCTGGACTCTGGTCTGGATTCTGGTCTGGACTCTGGTCTGGACCATGGTCTGGACTCTGGTC
Organism: Melanotaenia boesemani; assembly: GCF_017639745.1. NCBI lineage: Eukaryota > Metazoa > Chordata > Actinopteri > Atheriniformes > Melanotaeniidae > Melanotaenia > Melanotaenia boesemani. Next base: position 813,932 of record NC_055682.1, on the reverse strand, counting down.
TTGATTCTGGTCTGGTCTCTGGTCTGGACCCTGGGCTGGACTCTGGTCTGGACCCTGGTCTGGACTCTGGTCTGGATTCTGGGCTGGTCTCTGGTCTGGACCCTGGTCTGGACTCTGGTCTGGATTCTGGTCTGTACTCTGGTCTGGACTTTGTGAAGGCCGCGCTCTTCAGTGGTGGCGTGAACACTGCTCTAGGCCAGAGAGCCGTTGCTAAGGCAACGGACAGGGAGCAGAGGCCCTTATCTCGACAGATAACACCTGCTGGAAAGCCCCGCTTTTCTGCTCTCAGTGAGTGAAGGAGGGAGAGAAGTTTTATTAAAGTTTGAATCTATGACTGTTATGGCACACATGATGTGAGATGATGTTTTTAATCAAAAGACTGAGTTTATGGACTGCCTGATCAATACTCATTTATGTTTTTCTATGTGTTATGCATTACCTATTCACATTTCATATATTCCTGTTTGCTTGCTTATTTACATTATTATCCTTAGATTTAGCGATGTTCATTAGGTTTTGGTTTTGATTAATAAGAGCTACAGCTTAGTTGTTATTATTCTGTAGCTTACAGAGAGTGCATTCACAAATAAGATGCAAATAGAGACAGAGTTTTTTACACTGCTGAAGAAGTAGCAGAGAGGCCCAGAAGGTCTGAGTCTAAGAAGGGAGTAACCTGTTATCTGCTCGCTCCGAAGCAGAGCGGAATTTCCCAGCAAACTCAGAAGATATTAACAAGCAGCCTTTGTGTGAAAAACTGTAAGGATAGATAGATAACGGGGCAGGGAAAAGTTTCTTCTTTTCCTTCAGCTCTGATGCAACCCAGAAGGAGGGACCACTTTGCAGATGCCCACATATGCTTTATCCGCTGATGGAAAAATACTAAGTGGGTTGGATCTGAGTTGTTTTCTGTTGATGGAAAAATACTGAGTGGGTTGGTTTTGGGTGTTGTTCTGTTAGTGGGAAGGTACCAGATGGGATGGTTTTTAAGTTATGTATATATACTGGTGATTTTGTGAAAAGAGAGAATTTGTCCGGAGATTTTGAGGAGCTGCGGCGGAGAATCTGCAGAGATTTTTGGACCTTCATCCCTTCACTGGGATAGATTTTTCCCCTTCTTACCAAGGGAGATTGAATCATTATTAGAGAAGATGTAGACCGCGAAAGCGGAATCACCTATTGAGGGAAACTTTTACTTTATACTTATTCTGCTTTTCAACCCTCACTGAAAAGGAAGCCCGAAAAGGGAATTTTATTATTTTTTCTTTCTTTTTATTTTATTCTTTCTGTATTTTACCAATAAAAGAAAACTTGAATAAAAGGGTTATAGTTAACTTCGGTTAACTTCCCAACCAAACTTATTTCTCTTATATTTCTCCACATCCACTGAGGAGAGGAGAGGACAACACAACGAGCAGGTGAGCCCCAGATTCCCCAATACCCGAAGAGACATAAGAATTCGCTAGATTATTATTTCGATACCAGGTAGTTATCCTGTTAGGACGATAGTACGGTAGCTTCATACTCCTAGAACCAAAGGCTGGCTTATCTACCAGAATAACTCCTCAGGTCTATCTCCGCATGAGCGGACGATAATAATCAGGAATTCTAAAGGGGTGAAATTGCTTATTCTCGCGCCACAAGAATCGAGGTAGAAAGGTTCGCCCATCACTTCGCGACTGGAGTCTCAACGGTCGTTAAAGATCCAAGAGAGGAAACAACAGGACGTGAGCCTGAAAGGTCGGTCAAAGAACTGGCAATAGGGTAAATATTCGTCACCGGTTTCAACAACTTTGGTCTGGATTCTGGCCTGGTCTCTGGTCTGGACCCTGGTCTGGACTCTGGTCTGGATTCTGGTCTGGACTCTGGTCTGGACTGTGGTCTGGATTCTGTTCTGGACTCTGGTCTGGACTAGTTGATCAGAGGCTTTGGATCCAAGAGCTCTGCTAGGTTTAGATTCTCTACCAGTACAGTAATCCAGTTTACTGGAGATGGATGCATGGAGGAGTTTCTCTGGTCTTTCTGGGAGAGTAAAATTTTAATTCCGTTGATGTTTCTGGTAAAAAGATTCTTAGTTAAGTTTTATTGTGGCTGCTGGTCTTAAACTAGCTAAAACCTGCTCTGGCTACAGCTGTCTTACAGCTCTTCCCTTCAGTGTTAAAACCGGAATCGGAATGAATCCTGAAAAAAATCGACCAGCGTCTAAAATACATTTACATGTCTGCATTTAGCAGATGCAAAAAAGCGACCTGGTCAGGCGGCAGTTATCCTCAGTCTCCCAGCAGTGATACTCACGGTCAAAACTTTGGCTCCTGACATTCAAACTTTCAGACTACCAGCAAGTTAGTCAGTTCATGTTTACTGTTGTGCTCCTGTGTGTCAGTAAATCAGATGGGAGAAAAAGTAGACATTGTTGAAACAAAAGTGAAAACGATTGGCAAAAACTGTAAAATACAAAGCCAGGTGTCTTCCATGACTATCTGGGTCCTTGTGGGTCTTCAGATGGACATAGAGGAGCTGATTATTCTTGTGCAGCGTTGACAAGGGAGTGTAGCGGTGGTGGATTTGAGCTTGGCCTGTTTGCCATTTCTCTCTGCTTTCTCCCTTCAGCTAGCTGAGAGTAAAGGACTCAGGCATACGAATAACATGACCTGTCCACCTGAGTTGGTGTTGAGCGATGGTGGCAGTGATGGTGGAAATATCCACCTCCTTCAGGGCGCTAGTGTTAGAGCGTTGGTCCTCCCAGCTAATCCTCAGTATTTTATGGAGGCATCTTAGATGATATGCCTCTAGTGCCTTTAGATGCCTACTGTATGTGGTCCAGGCTTCTGACCCATACAGAAGAGTTGGGAGCACCACCGCTTTATCGACCAAGATTTTGGTTGTTGCTTGGAGGTCTCGGTTTTTGAAGACTCTTTTCTTTTGCCTTGAAAAGGCCCTGCTTGCACAGCTGAAGCAGAGGTCTATTTCATCAGCAAGAACAGCTTTTGATGACAAAAGGCTACCAAGATATAGGAAGTGGCCCACATTTTCCAGCCTGGTGTTGTAAATGGATATGTTTGGGGGCAGAACAGGTGAACTGCTATTTGGTGGTGGCTGATGAAGGATTTGGGTCTTTCTTATGTTAACAGCTAGACCAAGCTTTCTGTTCTCTGTAAGTTCTTTTCTGAGAGGGCTACAAGGGCGTTGTCATCTGCATACTACAGCTCCATGATGGACTTGTTGGTGGTTTGACCTTTAGCTCTGAAACGGTTAATATTGAAGATATGCCCATCGGTTCTGTACATAATTTTGACTCCCTGTGGCAGGTCCTTGCTTGTAAGATGTAGGATGACTGCAACAAAGATGGAGAATAGTGTTGGGGCGATGACGCATCCCTGTTTGACTCTTGTGTCAATCCTGAAGGGTTCAGTCTCGTCTCGTCAATGCCACTGAGTACTGTGGCTGACATATGATCATGCAGCAGTCTCAGTACCCTTATGTATTTTTCTGGGCAGCCAGTCTTTGCCAAAACCAGCCAGAGGCTAGAACCTGAGCTAGGGCTTTTCCTATGGTGTTAAGGAGAGAAAAGCCATGGTTATTCCTGCAATCTGCTTTATCTCCCTTCTTAAAGATAGGGACGATAAAGGCATCCCTAAGCTGTGCAGAGATTTTCTCTTCTTCCCTCCATGCCCTGCTGCTCGTGAAGATCAGGACCACCTTTCTTCAGGACTTCTGCTGGGATATCATCAGGCCCAGCAGCCTTGTTGTTTCTCACCTTCCCAATGGCATCCTGCACCTCTTTCAAGCTGGGTGGCTCTCCCATGCTTTCGATTATGGGCTGTTGTGGAGTTGTTCAAGGCCATCCATCTCAGGAGTAGTGTCCCTGTTCAACAACTCCTCATAGTGCTCCTTCCACCTGTTTGCAATTCCCACCTTGTCCTTTAGCCGCGTGAGCCCATCTTTAGAGCAAAGCAGGGTTAGGCAGCAGTAGCTAGGGCCATATGCCGTTCTCGTCAAAGAGCCGTCTCATGTCTCCAGAATCAGCAAGCTGCTGGATCTCCAGAGCCTTCTTTATCCACCACTGATTCTTCAGTTTCCTAACTTGCGTTTGGACAACTCCCTTCGCTTTGGCATGGGCTGCTCTTTTAACCTTACAGTAAGGCAAGGCAAGGCAAGGCAGTTTATTTGTATAGCACATTTCATGTACAGGACAATTCAAAGTGCTTTACATAAAACAAAGACATTACAGATATTTAGAATAGTAAAAGGCATCAACACATAATCAACACATAATCACAATAAAATAATAAATTACATTAAAATGATTAAAAGCAAGATAAGTTAAAAAAAAGTTACCGTGCAGATTTCATGCATAGGCGCATGAGAAAAGACATGTTTTAACCTGGATTTAAAAATGTCTACATTTGGGGAAAGTTTAATCTCCACTGGCAGTTTGTTCCATTTGTTTGCAGCATAACAGCTAAATGCTGCTTCTCCATGTTTAGTCTGGACTCTGGCCTGGACTAGTTGACCAGAGTCTTTGGATCTAAGAGCTCTGCTAGGTTTATATTCTCTGAACATATCACAGATGTATTCTGGGCCTAAACCATTCTGGGATTTGTAAATGATCAGAAGGGTTTTAAAATCTATTCTGTGACTGACTGGAAGCCAGTGTAAAGATTTTAAAACTGGTGTGATGTGTTCAGATCTCTTAGTCCTGGTTAAAACTCTAGCAGCAGCGTTCTGGATGAGCTGCAGATGTTTAATGCTCTTTTTAGGAAGTCCTGTTAAAAGACCATTACAGTAATCCAGTCTACTGGAGATGAATGCATGGATGAGTTTCTCTTGGTCTTTCTGGGAGACTAAACTTTTAATTCTGTTGATGTTTCTGAGCTGGTAAAAAGCTGTCTTAGTGACAGCTTTGATGTGGCTGCTGAAAGTCAGATCTGAGTCTATCAACACTCCCAGGTTACGAACTTGGTTGGTAATTTTAAGAGCCCGAGTCTCCAGGTGTTTGCCAATGCTGACCCTCTTCTCTTTGCTACCAAACAGAATAATCTCAGTTTTGTCTTCATTTAATTGTAGGAAATTCTCCCTCATCCAGGTGTTTATTTGCTCCAGACACTGACACATTAAGTCTATTGGACTGCAGTCATCTGGTGACAGAGACACATAAAGTTGTGTATCATCTGCATAACTTTGATAACTAATGCTATAGTTTTGTAATATTTTACCCAAAGGGAGCATATACAAGTTGAACAGTGGGAGGATGAATGGTGGAGGGATGATGTATGTGTGGGAGGATGGGGTATGTGTGGGAGAATGTATGGTGCAGGGATGGGGGAGTGTGTGGGAGGATGGATGGTGGAAGGATGGTGTGTGTGCGGGAGGATGGATGGTGTATGGGAGGGAGGATGGTGTGTGTGTGGGGGAGTGGTGTATGTTTGGGAGAGTGGGTGATGGAGGGGTGGTGTGTGTGTGTGGGAGGATGGGGTACGTGAAGGTGGATGTTTGGTGTAGGAGAATGACCACCCCCCCTCCCACACACCACGCATCCACCTCCACACACCCCACCCTCCCACACACCATCCCTCCACCACCCATCCCCCCACACCCACACCACTCTCCCACCCCCCCCCCCCACCCCCCCAACACACACACACACAAACACCATCCCCCCACCACCATCCTCCCGCCACCCCACGCCACGGGGGGACAGCCCCAGCCAGGAGGCGAGGAGACACGAGCCAGGCCCCCAACCCCCCACCCCGCCCCCGCCCTCCACTCCCCACCCCCAAAACAGCACCTTCCCCCCAGGGCCAGCAGCCAAAACCCCCCGGGACAGCCCGCCTACGCCCCGGGCCAACGCGACAGGCCACCCGGCCCGCCCCGCCCCCGGGCCATCCATGGAGACAGGGGCGCTTGAAGACCCCATCCCCCCTCCCTCCCCCACTAGTGATGGAATATATTATGTGCTGTTTGCAATTAAAAAAAAGAGGGTTAAAATTGGGGGGCAGTAACTGCATTGAGGAGGGGGTGGGGCCACCTGAGCAGTCCCACCCACCTGACCTCGCATGTTCCACCCCCCAAAACGTGTTTGTATGTTGCAAATGTTATTTGTGCTCAGTGACTAAGTGGAATTAAAAGCTGGGAGGCATGCTGCCGCTCGGCGAAGCAACTGGGCCACTATGATGACCCCCCTGCCCCGCCCAGCGCAACAAGCACACCTCCCACAGCCCTACCTGTGTATGTAGTGAAGAGTGGGGGAGGGGAGGGGTCAGGAGATGTAGGTCCAGAGGGGAGTAAGCCTCCCCCCTGGAAGACGACCCGCCAGTGGCTTAGGACGCCCCCGTCCCCCGCCGGCCCCGAAGGGCGTCACAGGCCCGGAGCAGGCACCCCAACCCAGGCACGCCACGAACCCCCCCAGGGGCCAGCCACCAGCCCAAGGGGCCACTTTCCTCTTTCTGAGTGGGAGGGGGGCGAGGCAAAGGAAGGGAACCCCAGGCCCACGCCCCCAACACCCGGCCAGGGCGCCCCCCAGAGGACACGTCCTAACCCCCTGCAAACGCACACACTTTTTTTTTTTTTTTTTTTTTTTTTTTTTTACCCCAGCCACTCACACACCCTCTCACACACCTCTATACACCAACACCTCAATACGTGCACATACCTCCACACACACACTTCACGCACATACCTATAGACACACACACCGGTGCCCACATACACACACACTCTCATACCCCTCCATACACATACACCAC
>NC_055682.1:505432-506689 GCF_017639745.1 Melanotaenia boesemani | reverse complement strand
ACTGCATTACACCTGCATTACACCTGCATCACAACTGCATCACAACTGCATCACACCTGCATTAAACCTGCATCACAACTGCATTACACCTGTCTTACACCTGCATCACAACTGCATCACAACTGCATCACAACTGCATTACACCTGCATCACAACTGCATCACACCGGCATCACAACTGCATTACACCTGCATCACAACTGCATCACACATGCATCACACATACATTACACCTGCATCACAACTGCATCACAACTGCATTACACCTGCATCACAACTGCATTACACCTGCATCACAACTGCATCACACCTGCATCACAACTGCATCACACATGCATCACACATACATTACACCTGCATCACAACTGCATCACACCTGCATTACACCTGCATCACAACTGCATTACACCTGCATCACAACTGCATCACACCTGCATCACAACTGCATTACACCTGCATTACACCTGCATCACACCTGCATCACACCTGCATAACAACTGCATCACACCTAGGCCTGTCACGATAACAATTTAGCTGTACGATAAATTTTCTCAGAAATTATCGGGATAAACGATAATATTGCGCAAAGCGCTAATGTGTCATTTTGAGACCATTCTCAACTAATATAATGACATATGCCATAATAATGCAAGTACATTTTCAAAGATCAATAAACTAAATAAATAAAAGCGCCTTTTCACATACGCCGGGACGCCGGCCCAAAAGTAATGCGGCCCACTGGGAATCCTCCCAAACCTCTCGATTAGCCGGCATTGCTCTTAATGTGTATTTTGTCAAATACGCTAGTATATAGGCTGACTCTATTTGCGTAATGTGCCTGCGGATTACAGGGGTTATTACGGTAGACCAGGAAGTGGGGGCTTTGTACTGACGTCGTAAGCTAGAATGTGTGTGTTCTGCTTACATGTGGGGAGCAGCGAAATGATAAAAGAGGAGGTGCTTGCATCTATTATTTCTCCATTCGACTTATTTACATATTTCAGCATGAGAATCGGAGGTTTAGCGCAAGAGCTAGGGGCGGCAGTGGCTCAGGCGGTAGAGCAGGTCGTCCAATGATCGGAAGGTCGGCGGTTCGATTCCCGCTCCCGCAGTCATCTGTCGTTGTGTCCTTGGGCAAGACACTTAACCCTCCTTGCCTCCAGTGTTGGCATCGCTGGTGTATGAATGTGTGGATGAATGTTCGGTGATGGTCGGAGAGGCCGTAGGCGCAGACTGGCAGCCACGTTTCCGTCAGCTA